>NC_043019.1:1557902-1570402 GCF_006345805.1 Octopus sinensis
GTGGCTCTCGTGGCTTCTGATGTTAACTGATTGGAAGTGTTATCGTGTACGTTGTTTTCTCTTGGTATAAAAGATGGGCTACAGCAAATATTCTGCTCAATACCACAAATTTGATTGTCTGTTGTTTGACCTTAACTGGTTGAGCACGTCCCTTGGTGGCTGACGATATATGCAGCTCTGATCACGAGCAGAAGTAGTTGGGGAGCATCATAGCCATTTGTTGAGAGGGATTCTTTGGGGTTTGGATAATTCACCTTTGGGAACATGGCTGTTTTGTTCAATATCCTTAAACAACCCTCAATCAGAAGAAAATTCTACCTGGGCCCCACCTGCAAGGTCATGTGCTGTTTATCTTGAGATCACCATGTCACACACATATGGTTGGGATGCATGTGTCTCGTGCACTCTTCAGTGCCATTTGATCTTAGTAGATAAAACTGGAAGAAATGCTCTTAAGCATTAAGCATTGCGAAATACTTGGAATAATAGAACGTTTATAGAACATTTATGTAATTCTAACACAGCCATTATTTGTAAATGCAGAATCAATACCAAAGCATTAAATATTTTAATTTTCCAGTAAATTCGTAAAAATAAAGATTTTTGTGCTATATTCTTTAATGTGGATCTCACGCAGTTAACTCCGAAAATCTGCAGTAACTTCACAGTGACAAACTACTATTTACGCTTCTGCCTCCATCTGCGAATTATGTGAACAGTTTTAGACTTGTCTTAGAGTGTGAAATATAAAATCTACCTTATATTAATATATTTTCTGCAAAAATATCTCGCATTCACCGCTAATTACCTGCCTTTCCGTTTCTGGGATTTGATTTGTTAAAATCAAGCGTTTGATACGAAGATCAAATTCAAACGTAGAAAATATAAACATGACACTGAATAACAATATATACTTAATCTCTATATATGGATGTACGTTTGTATGTATGCGTTTGCATGTGATTGCACTTGCTTTATAAATTTGAACGGATAATCTACCTCGTTGTGTGTATATACAGAAAATATATATAAACATATATGACCTATTCTATTTAAATAACCTTTAGCTAGATAAATAATCTAAGTTATTAAATTTGAAATGTCAATGTGTCACAACGTGAGACGCAGTGCGAGTTACACTTGACAGTTAGAAATAGCAGTTAAATCTGAGGAAAGGACACGTTGTCTAATATAAATGGGGCGGAAAATAATATTTGAAATACTGTGGAAAACTGAACTGCGTTGAAGAGGGATCAACTGGTGCTGAACAACGATATATATTGATTTCAAGATTCGATTTTTTTATGTATGTTTCCATATATAATCATCTTTCAGTCACACGCTAAAATACGTTTTCACCATCATGTTATAAACAGGTGCTGGGCTCTGATCAGATTACTATTGTTCAGATTACGATAATAGTCATGCTTTATTATCATCATCATCATCATCATCATCATCATCATCATTATCATCATCATCATCATAATCGTCATCAGCATCATCATAATTATTACCATTATATTATTATTATTATTATTATTATTATTATTATTATTATTATTATTATTATTATTATTATTATTATTATTATTATTATTATTATTATTATTATTATTATTATTAATATTATTATTGTTCAGAAAGAAGTGCATTCCATCCCTTTTTAATTCTTCAACAATTTGCACGTGAACGCTGCAAAAGAAAAAAAACCCAGAAATTATGAGTTATATTTCACCTACGACGATAAGGATCAAAAGAAATTTTGATGATATGAAAATAATATTCAGCATTCCTCATATCTAATACCGTTATATCACGCAACGATCATGGACAAGTTATTGAACAGTTAAAAAAAAAGAAATGTATTCTAAATCTTTGCGAATCAAATATATCTGTGTATGTGCCTGCCTGTGTTTCGTGAGTCTGTTCGTCAATGTGTACGCTTATGAATACGTATTTTGAATTTGTGTAAAATCGAAAAATATAAATATATTCTGACTCCCTTCCTTGTTTTATATTTCCACAGTAATGCATAATATTTTAAATCTCCACTATTTTCAAAGTAGATTTATCATGAACTATATGTGAGCTACCATATATATATATATATATATATATATATATAATTCATAATTTAAAATTGAATAGAAGGTCTTGAAACCACCTGATGAATGTCCTTAGAAGTGACAAGAAACAATTGTAGTGGATAACTTAATTTTATTTAATTTATATAAAAAAACTTATGTATTGGATTAAGTCTTTCTTTGTTTGATTTGCATAATAGTGGTTTTGTCTCTAATTAATATTATTATATATATATATATATATATATATATATATATTATATATATATATATATATATATATATATATACAACTCAGTCGGAATGATCGGCAGCAAAAGTACAGTAACAAAAGACAAGAGTAATTGGATCGGAGCGTAATAAATTTAAAAGGTGTATCAATGTTCGACAGTGGCAAAATTAATGTGATGTCGCCAGGTTGAACATGGGGGTCACAATCACTAAAGTACAAGAAACTGCTTCCATTTCAGACCTCAGAGTAAAATCGCAGAAGACTTAATCAACAGCGTAATTTCAAGAAAGTGCAGGTGTACTTGAAACTTCTGAAGACTTATGTCGTTACACTTCAATTTTACCTGTGTTATGGCGACTGCCACTTAGCTATTTCAATACAATTATCGCCGAACCGTCTCAGCGATAGTTCTATGTACTGAATAAAGGAAAGCTGAGTCATTACAGCAACCATACATATGTATATGATTGTAAACATAAAAAATACTGTATACAGATATAAGATTACCTCAGAGAATATTTGTATATAGGATCTAGCTAATATTATATTAAACAAATAATTATCAATCAGTTGAGTTTGTTTAGAAAAAGGGACAAAATGAATACTACCAGCCTTAGTACGCTAATTTGGGTAATTAAAGATTGTAACAAAGCAATATTCGATTGCTTGGGAAATTATTCGTAAATGTGTGTGTGTGCATGTGTAAGGTGTGTGGTATGTATTTGTGCGTGTATATATGTATGTGTATTTGTGCGTGTGTGTGATGTGTATATGTGTATGTGTTTATACGGGAGCATGGTGTGTTATTCTTACTAGATTTCTCCTTCATAATTAAATCTAAAACTAATTGATACCTGATATGAGTTGTCATATATATCCTTTACGTATATGTCCTATTTATATATACTCTTTAATCTTTTACTTGTTTCAGTCTGCGGCCATGCTGGAGCACCGCCTTTAGTTGAGCAAATCGAACCCGGGATTTATTCTTTGTAAGCCCAGTACTTATTCTACCGGTCTCTTTTGCCGAACCGCTAATTGACGAGGACGTTAACACACCAGCATCGGTTGTCAAGCAATGCTAGGGGGACAAACACAGACACACAAACACATATACACACACATATATATATATACATATATACGACAGGCTTCTTTCAGTTTCCGTCTATCAAATCCACTCACAGGGCATTGGTCGGCCCGGGGCTATAGCAGAAGACACTTGCCCAAGATGCCTCGCAGTGGGACTAAACCCGGAACAATGTGGTTGGTTAGCAAGCTACTTACCACACAGCCACTCCTGCGCCTTTATATATATATATCCTTTATATATATATATATATATACGCATACACACATACATTCACACGTACACACACACCTACATACACATGCATACACACAAACACACCAAACATGCACGGACACACCCAGACATACACACATACACCTATATACACAACCGCCCACACACCACTACATACACCACATATACACACGCCCACACACCTACATACACACACATACATACACACACATACACGGACACACCCAGACATACTTACATACATACACCTATACACACACGCCTACACACCTACATCACACACATGCATACACACACACACACATGTTACGCACACACACACACATATACGCACATACATATATACCCAACCACATGCACACACACACACCATACGCACATGCATGCATGCATGCATGCACACGCCACACCTACACGCATACACACACACACACGCTCACGTACACATACATACATACACACACGCATACATACACCCATACACATACATGCTCCTACACACACATACAAACACTCACATATACATACACACACACAACACTCACTCACCCACCTGTATGTACGCGCACAACAATGCACATACACCACTTCCCCACACCCACACGTACATACATACACACTCACACACATACACACACACAACACCCACACACACGGACATACATCTATGCACACACATACATACAACTACTCACATACATTCATCGGACACACTACTGCCACCCGGACATACACACAGACACCTCACACATCCACACACATACATACTTACGCACATACTCTCGCAGGCTCGCGCACGCACGCGCTTGCGCCGGTTCGCGTACGCATACGCTCCGCTCCGCAGGCCCGTCGCTCTTGGAACCGACAAGACCTCCCGCCCGTTCCTGGGACCGTCGCGTGTCGTTGGGTTTTCCCCGCCCGCCTCCGCGGGACCACTCTTCCATCTTCCCCTCAGCTGGAGTCCTTTTTCCTTAACCCCCCCCCCCCTTTTTCGTTACACACACGCGCACACATATACACACATTGCTTAAATATATACATTATCTTACACACATTCATCTACTCGACATTTATACCACCACGACACTGGACACACACACACCACTACTACTCAACACACTCTGGCACGCTACATACGCCCCCCCCCCTTCCCCCTCCCTCCCTTCCTCCTTCCTTCTTTTTCTTACTACTGACCTTTGTCTGCTAAGCTGACCACTATCTCGCCCTACCTCACACGCCTACACACGACGCACACACTAACACACACACATATATATTTTTTTGTTTTTTCATCTCGCCTCACACACACACATACACACCCGCACCCGCACACACTCACACATACACACACATCTGTTGCGTTACCAACCTTGTCTCCACTCTTTTGCCTTTAAAAACCCACTTTGCTCTGTTTTCGTAAACATCCGCCTTTCACCATGTGCAACTCGTAAACACCAGTCGTCTTTTTTCTCTTTCCCTGTTGCCCGCTCTGGGATCTTTCTTTCCTCTCTCTTCCTTCTTTATGTTTCCGACGAAGAGCTCCGCTCGAAACGTCATACCTCCCTGCTTCCTTTTCCTGAGCGCCTATTAATAATAATACTGTAATTGTTCCATTGTTGTTGTTTTTTTTTTTTGTTTCCCGTTTGGATTAAAATTATACCACTGCGCGCCTACACGGACCCCTTGTACCTTGGATACCAACTCCCGGATTTTTTGCACCTACGGATTATTGTTACCATTCTTCCTGACCTACGGATCACCCGCAACCTTCTTCCGGAGTACCACCATTACCGTGATTGAAAATCATTACCTAATCTGTCCGTTGACTCTCAAATCTCTTTCCTGACTTTTTTCAACTTTTTTCAACTTTTTTCTATTGTTTTCAAACCGTCTTCACCCTTTTTCTTCTTTCGTTGTTTTCCTGTTGTCTCTCTCTCCTTTTTCCTGTTTCGCCACCACCCGCCCACCTTACCTACTGTTTGCCACCACTTCTCATCATGCCTGACTTGCACTCGTTCGTCCAACACTTCAATCCCTCCTCAATCCCGCTCCTCGCTACGCGTTCTTCCCCCCACAATGTTCCGCACCTGCTATAAAACTTTCCCGCTTGCTTTTTAAGAAAACCCGCCACTCGAGTCATTTTCCTTTCTTAGCCGGTGCCTCCGCCATCATGTCACACCCGCGGGTTCCTCTTGAAGTTCCACGCTACCCCCATATTCCTCCCCCTTCATCGAACCCACCCTCGCTCGTACCTCCCGCTCCCTCCTCCGCGCCACCATCCATCCGCTCCACCCCCCCCCGCCTCCTTGACTCCTCGACCATCAACTTCCCCAGGCCTACCTCCTTCTCTCCGCCCTCTGCCCTCCACTCTTCACCCAACCTATCCTCCGCTTCATTCTTAATCTCAACCACCAACTCTACAACCACCTCACACACACAAAAAATAAAAAACTCCACCTCCTCCTCAACCCCCTCACCCCCTTCCCCATCCTCCCCCACTGTTCCCCCCCCTCCTTCGCACCTACCCCACCCTTCCACGGACCCACACAACCCCCACCGTGACCTTCCTACGCCTAACCCTTCTTCACCCAACCACCCCTACCCTCCCCTTCACACCCCTGCACCCCCTCCGCCTGCCCCTAGTCCTCCCACCACCCCGCTTCCTCGCGCTGTTGTCACTATACACCCCCCCCCCCCCTCCCCCTCTCCGCCGCCGCTGAGCGCTCCCTCCTCAGTAAGGGTCTCCGCTTCACGCCACTCACGCGCCACTGTGATGAGTTCGAGACTCGGGCGGACGTCAACCTGTTCCTGCGCCGCCTCAAACTTCGCGCATACTACCACGCGTCCCCGCAGCGTCACAACAAATCAGGATTGCCTTTTGGAGCTGGGGCGTCGTCCCCATCTGGACGCCGCCCCCAGGCCTTTTCAGTAGCCTAGATTCGTTTGTACATGACTGCAACGCTTTGGTCCACACGTTTCAACTTTTGCACCAAGACCCCGCCGAGCCAACCTCACTCGGGCCGAATCCATTGCCCTTCGCCACCTCCGCCGTCGTGATGACATTGTCATCAAACCGGCGGACAAAGGCGGGGCAGTGGTAGTGTGGCGCGCGGACCTATACAGGGAGGAAGCGCTCAACCAGCTTCAAAATCCACTCTTCTATCGCCTCCTCCCTCCGATCCCACCTCCTCCTACCAACAGCGAGTGTCCTCCACCATCCACGACCTCATCTCCTCCTCCGCTCTCCCCCTCACCGCGCCACCACCTCATCGTCCGCACACCCCGCACCTCCACCATCTACTTCCTTCCCAAGATCCATAAACCCTCTAATCCTGGCCGTCCCATAGTCTCTGCCTGTAATTGCCCCACTGAACTCATCTCCCTATACCTCGACCGCATCCTTCCCGTCCCCCTTAGTCGCAGCCCTCCCATCCCACATACACGACACCAACCACGCCCTCCGTCTCTTCAATTCCTTTTCCTTCCCTTCCAGCCCCTCACACCTCCTCTTCACTTTAGATGTAAAATCCCTGTACACAGTGATTCCCCACAATGACGGTCTCCTAGCCCTCCAACACTTCCTCGACCGTCGTCCCGACCCCACCCCCAGCACCCCCCCCTTCTCCGGTTGGCTGAGCTCGTCCTCACCCTCAATTGCTTCACGTTCGCCGGGGAAACGTACCAACAGGTGTCCGGGGTCGCGATGGGAACTAGGATGGGCCCCAATTTCGCCAATCTCTTTCTTGGCTACATTGAGGCCCAAGTGTTCTCCCAGTTCTCTGGGCCGACCCCCGAACTATACGGTCGCTATATCGACGACTGCGTAGGTGCCACCTCCCTTTCCGTCCCTGAACTTCTCTGCCAATTCATCTCTTTCCTTTCCAAACTTTCACCCCTCTCTTCAATTCACCTCCACCATCTCCAACACCTCTGTCAACTTCCTTGACATCTCTCTCCGCATCGATCACCCCTCCAGCTCTCATCTCTCACCACCACCGCCTTTTTAAACCTACGGATTCCCACCTCTATCTCAACTTCTCTTCCTCCCACCCCTTCCACACCAAACGAGCCATCCCCTACTCCAGTTCCTCCGCCTCCGACGTTTGTGCAGCCGCGACCAGGATTTCGAGACCCAATCTCAATACCTGGCCCGCATTTCAGACTCCGAGGTTACCCACCCATACTCCTCTCTGATGCCCTCACCCGCGCCCGTCGCATCGACCGCACTACCGCCCTGTCTCCTGTCTCCCCCCCCCCCACCCCCAACCGCACCCCCCTTCCCCTCCTTTTCCACCCCTCTACCCTACCCCTTCGTCGCAAGATACTACGTGCCTTCCGTCGCCTCCAGCTTGATCCCACCACCCCGCCCCATTTTCCCTAACCTACCCCTGTCCTCTTTCAAACGAGCCCGCAATCTGCGTGACCTCCTGGTCCACAGCACCCTCTCTCCTTCCCCCTCAGCCCCACACGGATCATTCCCTTGCTCTAGATCCCGTTGCAACACTTGCCCCTTCATCACCAACACCACCGCTGTCACCGGCTCCAACCTGCACACTGTACGCATTAGGCACTCTTTTACGTGCACCCCGTCTGGCCTTATTTACTGCATTAAATGCAACCTATGCGGGATGCTGTATGTAGGACAGACGGGTCGCCGGTTGTCCGACCGTTTCACTGAACACTTGAGGGACGTTCGCCTACACTCTCTTTCTCCCGTCGCACGCCACTTCCGCTCGGCCGGCCATTCCCTAGATGACATCTCAGTGTTTGGTCTCGCCCCCCACCATGGTCGCCCACTTTCCAGGCTCCACTTGGAGCAACGCTACATCTTCACCCTACAAACTACCACCCCACACGGACTTAACACAGCCCCCTCCTCTTGAGATCGTTTTTTTTTTTTTTTTTTGGACCACACCACCCCACCACCACCCACCTACCTCCCCACACGCACACCACCCACCCACCTACTACGCACCCACACCCACCCCCCTACCTCCCACACACCCACCCACCCCCTACCTCCCACACACACTCCTGTTCACACCCGCACATACGTAGACCCATCTACGTACATACATTCCACATTTAATCACACACACTTACAGACATACTAACACACACTACCACATACAACCACATGCACATACCACACACATACATACTTCACACACACACACACACACAGACTACATACCACATACACACACACACACATACATACCACATACATACACACACACTCACACACACACACCGCACGTACATACTTCACACACACACATGCAAACATACATGTAGGCACATACATACGTACATACCCTACATGCACCCCTTACACTGAATGCACACACACATACACCTTTTTGCATCCAGGCAGCCCCCCCCTCTTTTCTGCTTTCCGGTTTTGGCTGATGGATCCTCGGTTCCCCGCGTAGCGGGGCGTTCGAGGCCTTTGCGCTCGCGCGCCTGGCGCGCGCTGGGGGCTTGGTCGGCCCCTTGGGCTTGCGTGTGTACTGCTTGTGCGTTGTGTGCGTGGCGCGCTTCGTGGTGTGGGCTTGCTTCGGATGTGCGCGTGCGTATGTATGCATACATACCCACACACTCGCATGCATCCCTACCCACATACATACACGCACACCTACTCACACACACACATACACACACATACCTGCACACACACACCCACATACATACATACACATACATACCTACTTCAGACATACACACACCAGACATACACCCATACACTCACACTCACACGCATACACACACACACATACACACGCACACGTACACATACACACACAACACACCTACATACATACATTACACTTGTATACACACACTTACATTCATACACACACACACCTACACAGCCATACCCTCACTCAGACACACACATCTACCTACACACACACACAAACACACACGGACACACACCCATACATACATACATCTACACCACACGCCTACACCACTACATACACACATACATAAACACACACACACATACACATATACACACATACGCACACACACATATACTTATACACATGCACACACACACACATACATACATACACCCATATACATACACACCACATACCCACATACTCCTATACGCACATACATACACACAGACATACACACATACACACTCACACAAACATACACACACACATACTTACACACACACTCACCTGCACGCGCACACACATGCATGACAAACACCCATACACTCACACTCACATACGCACACACCAACATAACACGCACGACACACACGCACACACACAACTACACTCCCACACACATACACACGCACCTACATACACACACCGCACGCATACACACGCATACACACATACATTACACACGTACACACACACCTACATACACATGCATACACACACAACACAAACATGCACGGACACACCCAGACATACACACATACACCTATATACACACGCCCACACACCTATACACACCATATACACACGCCACACACCCCCACATACACACACACACACACACACATACACGGACACACCCATACATACTTACATACATACACCTATACACACACCTACACACCTACTACACCACATGCATACACACACACACACATGTACGCACACACACACATATACGCACATACATATATACCCACACACATGCACACACACACAACACTACGCACATGCATGCATGCATGCACACGCGCACTCACCTACACGCAACACACACACACACGCACGTACACATACATACATACACACACGCATACATACACCCATACACATACATGCAGCATCCTACACACACAATACATACACACTCACACATACATACACACACACACACACCACACACCTGTATGTACGCGCACACACATGCACATACACACCCTTCCCCACACCCACACGTACATACATACACACTCACACACAACCACACACACACACACACACACACGGACATACATCTATGCACACACATACATACACACATACTCACATACATTCATCGGACACACTGCCAACCGGACATACACACAGACACACTCCACATCCACACACATACATACTTACGCCATACTCGCAGCTCGCGCACGCACGCGCTTGCGCCGGTTCGCGTACGCATACGCTCTGCAGGCACCTCGCTCTTGGAACCGACAAGACCTCCCGCCCGTTCCTGGGACCGTCGCGTGTCGTTGGTTTTCCCACGCCCGCTTCCGCGGGACCCTCTTCCATCTTCCCCTCAGCTGGAGTCCTTTTTCCTTAACCCCCCCCTTTTTCGTTACACACACCACGCCACACATATACACACATTGCTTAATATATACATTACTCTTACACACATTAATCTACTCGCCATTTATACCACCACACGACACTGGACACACACCACACCTACTACTCAACACACGCTGGCACGCTACATACGCCCCCCACCCATTCCCCTCCCCCCCTTCCTCCTTCCTTCTTTTTCTCTACTACTGACCTTTGTCTGCTAAGCTGACCACTATCTCATCCTCGCCCTACCTCACACGCCTACAACACAGACGCACACACTAACACACACATATATATTTTTTTGTTTTTTTTCATCTCGCCTCACACACACACATACACACACGCACACGTACACCTCACACATACACACACATCTGTTGCGTTACCAACCTTGTCTCCACTCTTTTGCCTTTAAAAAACCCACTTGCTCTGTTTTCGTAAACATCCGCCTTTCACCATGTGCAACTCGTAAACACCAGTCGTCTTTTTTCTCTTTCCCTGTTGCCCGCTCGGGATCTTTCTTCCTCTCTCTTCCTTCTTTATGTTTCCGACGAAGAGCTCCGCTCGAAACGTCAATACCTCCCTGCTTCCTTTTCCTGAGCGCCTATTAATAATAATACTGTAATTGTTCCATTGTTGTTGTTTTTTTTTGTTTCCGTTTGGATTAAAATTATATATATAATATATATATGTCCTATTTATCCTATATATCCTATATAATTGTTTTAGGTATCAATTCCAGGTCTGGAGTGATCTGATATGAGTTGTCCGGGATGATTTATCCTGGTATCAGTTGCTCTGGCACGTCAAACGTCGCTGGTTTCGTATGTAACACGTGTCTTTCGCTTTCTAATAAGCGAGAATTTGTGAGAAGCCCTGCAGGCCTGTAAAACGACCCAAGTTACACGACGAAAATGGTGTAGTTTGGAGATCAGAGCCTGATACTTTGGGGATAGAAAGAAAGTGATGGTTCATGAAAGTTGGCTAAAACCGACCGTAACTCGAATAGTACCAAATAAATCCAGCTGCGGCAGGAGAACTTCTACTTCGTGAGAAGAATCCACGCAGTCATGAAGTATTGTGGGAGATCAGCCACAGAGAATGGCATCTCATACCTGTGAAGATGGTGAAGAATTTGTAAGCCTTTTTTTCCAGGACGCATAGAAACAACTATTCAAGGTAAGGGAAGCCACGCGACATATTAACAATGTGCAGTAACTTCTTGAAATAAACATTATGTAATCAATTTTCTTTATAAACATTTTTCGGGTTTTAAATACTGTATTTTGATTGGTTTACGTCAGGTGGTCGAAAACGTTTGCACGGGCATTTTTGGTGGTCGTCTCGCATATACCCCTCTCATTCAGAACCCTTACTACAAAATATAATAATATAATGATTAGGTGTAGAAATGACTCAAAGAGGGCCAATGTTTCATCTATAATTTATATTCCTCAGCGTTATAACTAATACATCTGTTTGTTTTGTTTTGTACACCACCTGTCTTCGTCTTCTGTTTTTTGTTTTTTCCGTAAACTCTCCCCATATATATTATATAT
>NC_043019.1:1582902-1587902 GCF_006345805.1 Octopus sinensis
TTCTCCACTTGGAGGTCCGGACCAAACCAGACCCCGAGCAACTCAACCGGGCCGTCGGTCCAGCGTCCCACGACGGAGGCGCTGGTGGACGGCATGGGCTTGCTTCTCCAGGTGCCTAGTCGCAAGCCCACTGACTTTTCCCGGTTGATTTTCGCTCCTGTCACCGCTTCGTAGTTTTTCAGTGTCTCGCCGACCAGCTCGATGTGCTCGTGGCTAGACACTATGACGGTGACGTCGTCCGCGTATGCAGACACGCTCGTCCCGCATCCCAATTCTCGCGGGATGCCCCTTAGAGTCGCCAGCTTCCGCAGTAGTGGCTCAAGAGTCAATACGTATAGAAGCGCCGAGAGGGGGCATCCCTGACGGACCGAACGTGCAATGTCGAAAGGTCTCGATAGATGTCCATTTACGCGAATTACCGAACGGATGCCTCTGTACAAGGCAGCTATCCAGCCGCGGAAGACGGGACCGAAACCAGCCGCTCTCAGGACTGCCTCCAAGTATCGATGGTCTACCCTATCAAAGGCTTTTGATTGATCCAAGTTGATCAGGGCCCCACCCATGCCAGGTTCGTTAACTACCCTGTCTATGATGTAGCGCATCAGATGGAGGTTGTCATGGATGGTCCGGCCTGGCACGGCGCATGTTTGCGCCTTGTCGACCAGTTTCTCGATGACAAGCGCCAACCTCTTGGCTAGCACCTTGGCCAAAATTTTCAAGTCTGCATTAAGCAGAGTGATGGGCCTAAAGTTATCTATTACATTTCCCTTGTTTAGATCTTTCTTCAGCAGTGTTACGGCTCCTCGGCTCACAAAACCGGGAATGCTCCCGTTTTGCTGCCAGTTGCAGTACACCGCCGCCAAGAGATCTCCAAACAAGTCTGGCATACAATTGTAAAGCTCGTAGGGTAGACCATCCAAACCCGGTGATTTGTCCCTCGAGCATTCTGCCATCGCTTCCCGCACTTCCGCCGCCGTGATGGCACCTTCGCAGCACCCTGCCTTTCTTGTCGAGAGTCGTGGTAGGCTATGTAGGTAGGCACTGAAGTCCACCCTACGTTCTTGCCCTCCACTCGTTCCGAACAGTCGGGCAAAATGCTGCTGAAAGGCCTCACACATTTTACTTGGCTCGAGCAATTCGCGCCCCTGTTCATCTACCAGTGACCGAATGGTGGCTTTGTTGCCCTGTTGCGCCTCTGCCACCCGGGCCTCTCTCGCGGCTCCAACACCTTCGTTCCTTAGAGCACGCATCCTAGCTCTGACAGCACATCCTTCGTGTTTGGCGTTGAAGTGTTGGTCGAGGCCAACCTCGCCGCCAAAACGTCGGATGCGATGCCGCTTCTAATTGCCTCTTCTAGCTTCTTAACTAGCTCACCCTCTACTCTATTCTATCTATGGCTAGTGCTTTGCTGTACCTAATCGCTTCTGCTTTTACTGCTCTCTTGAGGGCAAACCACCATTTGTTGTTGATGATGGCTCCCGTCAAAGCCCTCTTTACTAGTGTGCTAATCCGGTCTCTGAAAACTTGTCTCGATGGGAAAGACGCGTTTAGTTTCCAGTATCCGGGACCCTGCCTAAGTGTCTTACCTAAGTCTAGCGTACATGTCACAAGTTTGTGATCCGTGTAGCTGACTATGTGGAATTGTGGACATCCTATGCTATCTCTATCTAAGGTCCTACACAGTATCCTATCTAGATACGATCTCGACGACCCGATGCGGTTGCTCCATGTCCACGTTGGCGCATTCGGGTGGTCTAGTCGAAACCTGTCAGACAGTTGAAAGCGTCTGAGCAGGTCTCTGAGGCATTTGCATCCCCGTCTATTCTATCTCTACCCACGTAGTCTACATGCGTGTCCAAGGTAGCATTCCAATCCCCCACTAAGAGTAAAGGACGAGACGTTCCCAAGAAAACTTCTAGACGTTGAAAGAAATCCGCCCGACCTGTTAAGGGCGGTGCGTAAACTGATACGAGCCGAAAAGCGCACCCATTGCTGCTAGATAGATAGATAGATAGATAGATAGATAGATAGATAGATAGATAGATAGACAGACAGATAGATAGATAGATAGATAGATAGATAGATAGATAGATAGATTGATAGATATAGATAGATAGATAGATAGAAGATAGATAGATAGATAGATAGATAGATAGATAGATAGAGATAGATAGATAGATATGTTTCTTTATTAGCCACACAGGGCTGCACACAGATAGAACAAATTACAAGGTAGAGCTTTTCTTTTGAAGGTATTAAAAAAAAAAAAAAAAAAAAAAAAAAAAAAAAAAAGGAAGGGGGAGGTTCGATCAAAAGGGATCGTAAAAGGAGAGAAAGAGGACAAAAATAAGGGGGGGTTAAAAAAAAAAAAAAAAAAAGGGGGGGGGGAGAGGAAAAAAAATGATCAATAGGGATCGTTATCACAGAAATGTCAATATGAAGTGTAAAGGGGAGGACAGGTGAGGTTTACCCGTGGAAAGAAAAGCCTGCGGAAAAGACCACGGTAACCTCGGTCAATGAAGTCACATTTTATATTTCTTTTTTTTTTTTTTTTTTTTTGCAAATAAGCAACTCTCTGTTTTCGATTTCTGGGTTCATAGGACTATGCTCAAGGTGGCTTCGTCATTCATACGTGCCATTCTTGCTACATTCACCCATCTTTTTTAAAACATTCGCTAGACAAAACTTGCCTCTCTACTCTCACTTTCCTTTTCAAGTGGTACTTGAAGAAGTTGATGAGAGATTGACCAGAGAGGAAAGTGTTTGTCTCCAATCCTTTCAGACGCGTCCACCAGATACATTCTTTCGCCATAGCCACAAGGATGATGAAAATAGCTCTTCCTTCCCGTTTGAAGGAAGGAGGCGTGACAATATTGACGATAGACTCAGCTGATAAACCGACTCGTCCCACACGTGACAGCAGTTGTTCGACATAAGCCCACAGGTCGGAAATTGTTGGACACTGAACGAGTGCGTGCAGAACGGTTTCGTCGCTCTGACCGCATCTCGGGCAGGTCGGCCCCGTGTTTCTCGAGCGTGTCTGTAGAGCTTATCCCGAACGGGTAGCGCTTCTCGGTAGCACTGCCAGGCCAGGGATCTCTGGAAGTTGTCCATGGGCCCTGGCCCGAAAGTCGTCCCGAACAGGCGGGTCAGGTACTCCTCGTCGACGTCCAGGTTCGCCCCGAGCTCGTCGTCGTACCTCCCCTCCACTAAACCCCTATAGAATGCTTTGGTTGTGTTGAAGTCACTTAAGGTTGACCCAGGACGGCAGAGTTGCTTGAGAGCAACGCGACACTCGCGGTGCCATTCGCCCTTCCTCGGCCTCTTTTTGATCCACGACTGCAGTTCGGTCATGGAGACGAGCTGCGGGAAAGCGTGCCTCACAAACGGCGACCACACCTGTTCACCGTCGTCTACATAGAGCCAGAGATGTCGCAGTCTCAGCGCGTGTCTGCGCATCATCAACCACGGCATGCCCAGCCCTCCTTTTAACGGGTGTTGACAGCAAATGGATCGCCTGACCATCGGGACGCATCCTTTCCACAAGAAGCGAAAGAGGATGCGTTGTAGTTTGGTGATGGTAGGGTCGGGACAAGGTACGACGGTCAGGCGGTAGTAGATGACGGACGCGATGTACGTGTTCGCCACCTCCGCTCGACCTTTTAGGGACAGTTTCCTCTCGGCCCATTGCCGGGCGAGAGTGACCACCCTACTCGTTATCTCGTTCCAGTTCTTCTCCACTTGGAGGTCCGGACCAAACCAGACCCCGAGCAACTCAACCGGGCCGTCGGTCCAGCGTCCCACGACGGAGGCGCTGGTGGACGGCATGGGCTTGCTTCTCCAGGTGCCTAGTCGCAAGCCCACTGACTTTTCCCGGTTGATTTTCGCTCCTGTCACCGCTTCGTAGTTTTTCAGTGTCTCGCCGACCAGCTCGATGTGCTCGTGGCTAGACACTATGACGGTGACGTCGTCCGCGTATGCAGACACGCTCGTCCCGCATCCCAATTCTCGCGGGATGCCCCTTAGAGTCGCCAGCTTCCGCAGTAGTGGCTCAAGAGTCAATACGTATAGAAGCGCCGAGAGGGGGCATCCCTGACGGACCGAACGTGCAATGTCGAAAGGTCTCGATAGATGTCCATTTACGCGAATTACCGAACGGATGCCTCTGTACAAGGCAGCTATCCAGCCGCGGAAGACGGGACCGAAACCAGCCGCTCTCAGGACTGCCTCCAAGTATCGATGGTCTACCTATCAAAGGCTTTTGATTGATCCAAGTTGATCAGGGCCCCACCCATGCCAGGTTCGTTAACTACCCTGTCTATGATGTAGCGCATCAGATGGAGGTTGTCATGGATGGTCCGGCCTGGCACGGCGCATGTTTGCGCCTTGTCGACCAGTTTCTCGATGACAAGCGCCAACCTCTTGGCTAGCACCTTGGCCAAAATTTTCAAGTCTGCATTAAGCAGAGTGATGGGCCTAAAGTTATCTATTACATTTCCCTTGTTTAGATCTTTCTTCAGCAGTGTTACGGCTCCTCGGCTCACAAAACCGGGAATGCTCCCGTTTTGCTGCCAGTTGCAGTACACCGCCGCCAAGAGATCTCCAAACAAGTCTGGCATACAATTGTAAAGCTCGTAGGGTAGACCATCCAAACCCGGTGATTTGTCCCTCGAGCATTCTGCCATCGCTTCCCGCACTTCCGCCGCCGTGATGGCACCTTCGCAGCACCCTGCTTTCTTGTCGAGAGTCGTGGTAGGCTATGTAGGTAGGCACTGAAGTCCACCCTACGTTCTTGCCCTCCACTCGTTCCGAACAGTCGGGCAAAATGCTGCTGAAAGGCCTCACACATTTTACTTGGCTCGAGCAATTCGCGCCCCTGTTCATCTACCAGTGACCGAATGGTGGCTTTGTTGCCCTGTTGCGCCTCTGCCACCCGGGCCTCTCTCGCGGCTCCAACACCTTCGTTCCTTAGAGCACGCATCCTAGCTCTGACAGCACAT
>NC_043019.1:1590402-1607902 GCF_006345805.1 Octopus sinensis
GATCAAACAAGAAGGCAGAATACAAAGTTAAAAAGGATTTGACTGTTAAAAATGTGATAATGCGACTCACTGCATGATTATTTTGGCAGGATGCATGAATGGCCGAAAATTTCTGAATTTCGCGATGTTTAAAAGAAAAACATTACATAAAGTGAACATACAGAACGGACGACGACAAACGTTGGATGAATATTGTAGGGACGAAACTATGGATTAGGTGTGTTGATAAGCAATTAAAGGAAATTGCTTCATAATTATGGGAGCAGTTTGGGAGGTGGGAATCAAAGACTGCAATTTGGAACTGATCTATTTCGTGGGTCGCAGAACTGACACATAATAATAAAGATTCCAATATGATGAACGGTAAATCGCATTGTAAAGGTCATAACCAAATACCGCTAAATATTGGTTTCAAATTTGGACACAAGATCAACAATATCGGGAGGAGGTCAGTTGTTAACCTCGACCCCTGTGGTCAACGGGTGCTTACGGTAAAGATTGAAATACCGCGACATATTGAAACCTACTTGTGTCCTCCCCATTTTCTGACGCCTCGCCTTGTGTATGTCTCTTCCTGCATGCATCTGTGTAGGTCTATACACATACACAAGATTTGCCGCAGTATAAGATGCATCACAAGTTTTCAGGGACAGTTTGTTGATAAGTATAAAGAAGTTTTTTGTGTGTTTCATCGTAAATCTCGTGAAAGTAATTTTAGAGTTGGTTTTCTAAATAAAATGTATACTAAAGTAAATGACATAATGATATAATGTTATTACACTAAGCTTAAAAGTAAAATAGATTTTCTATAAATGAATTGAAATACCGTATATTTTTGTATCAGTGAAATCTGATAGATGTAGACATAAATAAACCATTAAAGACTAATGCAAAGCAAGAAGCATTGAACAGTAGAGTATGAATGAATTCATATAAATACACTACAAGCTGATAAATATCTCATTAGTATTGGTTTCAAATTTTGGCACAATGCCAGCAAGTTTTGGGGACGCATGTAAATCGATTACATTGGTCCCAGTCGTCAATTGATAATTATTTTATCGACCTCAAAAGTATGAAAGAAAATATCTCATTAATATTAGAAGTCAGCCTAAGGTGGCTAGCTGGGTTAATTCTTTGCACGCCTGGCGAAGTATTTAGCGGTATTTTGACCGTCATCACGTTCGGAGTTCAAAGGTTGACTTTGCCTTTAGGGGCCGATAAAGTAAGTCCTAGTCGACTATTAAGGTAGTCGATGTAATCGTCTTACCCGCTGCCCTGAAATTTCTGGCCTTGTACTAAAATTTGAAACCAATATTGGAAGTCTGTAAACAGCCTGGTTGAATCGTTAGTACGCTAGGCACGATACTTAGTGCAAATTTCCTCCGTCTTAACGTTCGGAGTTCAAATTTCGTCGAGGTTGATTTTGCCTTTCGTTCATTTGGGATTGATAAAGTATCAACAATTTTAGCACAAGGTTCACTGTAATCGACTTATACACTCCCCAAAAAATGTTAGCTTCGTACCAAAATTTCAATTCAATATTACTCGCTGGGCGTGCGGGCACAATGCTTTGCGGCATTTCGTTCGCTTTTAATTCCTGAGATCAAATTCCGCGGAGGTTGACTTTGCTTTCATCTTTACAGGACCGATAAAACAAGTATCCTTTGAGCGTTGGATTCGATGTAATCAGCTTCCCCAATCCTCCAAATTTGCTAGCCTTATACCAAAACTTGAAAGAAATATTAATAGACAGTATACTACAAGAAATTATTCAAAGGACTCGGACACTTTCGGTTGCTGACAAAGATTTGGAAATTTAAAAATTAAATGTAAACTTTCAAATTTGTAAATTGATAGCATTTTACACGCTGGTTCCTAATTTGGAAATCATTTACTCCAGATGATTTTTTTCCTAATGTTACAGAATTTCAAATTTAGTACGTTTTTAGAAAATCAGAAAACAGGAATTGGGATCTGGCAAGTTCTGTAGCGAAATGATTCCCGTCATACCTTGTAGTGGTGGCTGAGGTGGTGAAAGAGATGCAGTGGTACGCGTACAACTCGTTGTTATATTCATTTCTACTCTATGCACAAGGCCCAACATTTTTGGGAGAAGATAAATGCGCTTAGGTCGATCCAAGTACGCAAATGGCACTTAATTTATCGACCCCGAAAGGATGAAATGCAAAGTCGACCTCGACGGAATTTGAACTCAGAACCTAACGTCAGACAAAATACGGCTACGCATTTCGCCCGGCGTGCAAAGGTTTCTGCCAACTCGCCGCCTTACGCGTTGTTATAATATAAATAGGTTAGTCCACAACTTTGCTTGTTACTATGGAAACAGACACCTGAGTGAGACTTACCGTCATGTGTATAATAGTGGCTTTACAGTGGATAAAGCGAATGAAACTTGTAAAATTTAAAAGCCATTAATTTATTTTTTATTGATTTATTTCAAACAAGTTTTTATCAACTTTTGACGAAAAATGTATTTTTATGGTTCGCATACAAAACAAAATCAGTGTAACCAAATTTGAAAAGAAAATGGAACATGACTGAAACAAAAAAGGGAAATCTGTAACAAAGTTCTTAAATTATATTCTTAAAATTATAAGAACATAAATTTACATGAGTAGAATTTAATATTATTTAGTGTTAGCCTGGTGAAGGTTAAGGATATTTTTCTGAATAAATTATTGTATAAATAGTAGATAATGGAGTTTCTTTAAGGAAATCTCTTTTACTCTTTCCTCTTTTATTTGTTTCAGTCACCTGACTGCGACCATGCTGGAACACCACCTTTAGTCGAACAAAATTATTTAGCAAGTTTGAGCCAGTAAGTGGAATGCAATCAGGTTTAGTCCACCGTAAAAGTTCGAAGTCGCCGCAAGCTTTCATGGATAACTTTCACAAATAACAGAAACTTAAAGTTATTCCTGAATGCATAGTACAGACCTCTTGATCAAACGATATATCTTCAAATATCCGTTCACATAAACGCACAAGAATAAACACACACACATACACATACATATACATAAACACACACGCATACACACGCATAAACATACGTACATAAACATACACACATAAACATATACACGTAAACACACATAGGAGGAAGCACTCCGTCGGTTACGACGACGAGGGTCCCGGTTGATCCGATCAACGGAACAGCCTGCTCGTGAAATTAACGTGTAAGTGGCTGAGCACTCCACAGCCACGTGTACCCTTAACGCAGTTCTCGGGGATATTCAGCGTGACACAGAGAGTGACAAGGCCGGCCCTTTGAAATACAGGTACAACAGAAACAGGAAGCAAGAGTGAGAGAAAGTTGTGGTAAAAGAGTACAGCAGGGATCACCACCACCCCCTGCCGGAGCTTCGTGGAGCTTTAGGTGTTTTCGCTCGATAAACACTCATAACGCCCGGTCTGGGAATCGAAACCGCGATCCTACGACCGCGAGTCCGCTGCCAAACCACTGGGCCATTGCGCCTCCACACACGTAAACATACACATACTCACAGTGACCACACTGTCAACCAGTCTGATCGAGTTCTAACACTATCATAACATTATATCGAGGCGTATCACTTCGACGAACGGCTTCAGCTGGTCCCAATCAGCCTCGTGGACTAATAATGCTCAGAGGCAAATCCCAGTGGGCTGAGATGATTCATTTTTACAATACACAGTTAATGAAATGCAAGATCATTAAATTATTTACAGAGTGTCTTATATTTCGAACAAGTAATATTGAATCAGACAAATTGCCTAAGGCTAAGATATCAGAAAAGTATCCCTTTTTATAAAATTCATTTAACGAAGAAATTGTTCTTTTCCCTACATTCCCAATTAATTTCATTTGTTAAAATACTCGTTCGGTCATCACTGCTTAGGCGTCCGTAAAGTATTAGTAACGAAATTTGGTAGCCGCAGTTGCATTGATTTTCCAAAGGAAGACGAAACTGCTGCACACGATATGAGATTAGGAATTAACCACAGAGATTTAATGTAAATGATGTTAGAAATTCTAAGCAATGATTTGAGATAGAAATAGAAGCAGGCTCTTTCATGTCTCAAAATGTATAAGAGCTTAGAGAAATTACAGTAACATAGCCGAAAGTTATTTACTAAGCCATAATGAGTCGCTTGGCTTTATAGCCATAAAAGTGGCGCCTGTGGGTGTCTATATGATAAGACAGTTATATGATGTATCGTTAAAAGTCGAAATTGATTTCTTAATGAATCATTCAAAGTAATTTTTTTAAAGTTTCTAAAGAACGATATCTACACAGCCTTCATCAGTGTAATTACGATGAAGTTATCATAGTGAAATTTGAACATAATATCTATATACCTACATTCATTCGTCATTTCACTTAACGTAACAGAATTATTTCTTTTAAGATTTCCCCACACAAATTACTATTTGTTAATTGCGCTATTCAGACGTGTCGGTTGAATGTCGGTTTTTATTATATCTATGAGCGCTTCATTCGATTAAGCTTCCATTACTAACGGAAGTTTCATTTCATTATATTTTTATAATTCATGCATTATAATTTTAACATAAAACAAACCAAAACTTATATAATGAATAAGTTTTGTCAGAACTTGAAAAAATTACTTATCAGCGACCAGAGAAAATAAGTTGAATAGAAAAGAAGAATGTGTGACTTGCGAAAATACTACATAATTTTCAAATGATTAAGACTCCATTCATCTGTTTTGAAATTACTTTTTCTTAGCCTGAATGCTACAATTATCATTAATCATTTTTAAATATTACACAGAATAAGATTTAGAACAAATGATCCAGCACTATTTATCATCGAATAGTAACGAAAATAATTTTTTTTACCTTTTATCTTCGTAATTGCAAGATGGCCATAAGAGCGATAATATTTTCAAAAAGAAAATCTTAGTTATTCATCTGCACAAAATATAATGCACACACCTAGACACACAAACAAGCATACACACACACGCGCGTACAAGCACACAGTAACACGCGTATGTTAGCTCACGTATATATGAGTAGTGTTATTTATGCGTATATGCATGCATACTTATTTATGTGTATGTGCGTGCGCATCATCATGTGTATGTGTGTAGAAGCATTTAGTACGTAGGTGTGCACATAATCAGTCAGATCGATTCTTTATCCTAACCCTGGAGAAAATAAACAGTAGTTGCAGCCAAACATGGTTCTTACAAATTGCACAGTCGCCAAAGATTTACAATTATATCCCTAGCTTTTCCGTCCCCCATCGCCCATAAAACGTAGTACAGAAATTTTTGAAGCTAATTAACACACATCATGAGAACCTCAGGCAAATTAAGTAGTAACCACGTTTGTGCATGTGTATATAGAATTAAATTAATATTTTCGTTTGGGAAAGGAATTAAGAAAGCGATCTTTAGGGAGACGATAAAACGCAACAGAATTAATCTGATCTATCTGACATTTTAATAAACAGTAAAACACAAAAACAAGCGTTGTGTCGAAACCTCTGCTGTGTTTTACAACACAATCTATGTTGTATGTTTAGAAAAATATATACCCCTGTAAGCTTACAATGTTACAATGCCTTTTAATAGCACTGGATGGAGTATTTTAATCTCCGTCTGTCTTCTTCATTCTCTCTCTCTCTCTCTCTCCTCTCTCTCTCTCTCTCTCTCTTTATATGTGTGTGTGTTTATTTCGGCTGGCCTCGATATATATTGCATTTTTAGACATAGTACGGATATACGACTTAAAGGATATCACAGGAAAGTTGCCATGCGACGTATTTAGATATAGTATAATATACAAATGTCTCTTTTAATCTAATACTACTTCTGTTGTAAAAAACGGAGTTGTACACACACACACACACACACACACCACACACACACACACATATATTATATATATATATATATATATATAAAATATATACATATATATATATACTTATTTATATGTATCCATAGTATATATATGTAGATGTACATATGTATATATATATATATATATGTATATATATGAATACATATATGTAAATATATATATATATATGAATATATATATATATATGTATATATATATGTATATATATGCATATATGCGCGTGTATATGCATATATACATACTATATATATATTATATATGATATATATGTATGTATTTATATGAAGTTTCGAATGGAAAGAGGTTGCTCTTTCACAAGAATTTATTTTATCCAAGTGTACACCGATTTAGTTCCCAATCAATTAATATATTTAGAATTCGTGAATTTCTCTTAGTATTAGTGTTAACATTAATGAGGTCCAAGTTGTCGTTTCCATCCATACGATATAGCAAAACAGAATTTTAATAATATAAGCAAATATGGTGGGTTTGAACGCAGAAAAAATCAATTTATTTGTATACTATTTAATTTCATTTCACCTTTGTACGTTTCAATTTCCTACCTTCGTTCGTATTTTACAATTAATTTAGCATTATGCATTTAAAAGGAAGAATCACTTCAGAGCAAACATTGACAAAACTTCGTTCACTTTTTAATGGATGAAGATTTCTTTATTGACTGAAATAGCAAGAAGCGACTGTGTGTTTGTGTTTGACAGCATCTGTGTCTTTTGTATTCCTTTCTTAAAATATCTTGAGGTTAAACTACGACCACAGTGGACAATGGCTAGTTGTAGTTCTGAGGAACTTGGTCATGCTACCATTTCCCTTAATGGAATTTAGAGCAGTTTTATAAAGGCTGTCTACCACTCCTTTCTCTAGTGACTGGTGAAAGGAATAAAAATAAAATATATACGGTATTAGCAAGAATCCAGATCAATATATTTATGTAATTTCTACTTTGTATTATACAAGAGGTCCCTACGAAGTACTTATAGGTTAAAAGATAGAAAACATTCACATATAACGAATGTAGGCTTGTCAAACCAGGACTGAAGGCATCAACCATTTTAATGCTATGAAAGAATGCCTTTCAGATGGTATCTTCTCATGGGGCATGAGGTTTGACCAGAAGAGCCTGGAAAAGGATAACAAAAGTGAATACTTCTACAGAGGAAGTTGACTATATTGAGAACGATGGATAAAAAAGAATACTGTTGGAGTTTAACAAACAGCTACTAAGTTAATATACAACCGTACAGATATTGTTGTGTGAGACCACGGTTTTATACATATTATTAATTATAAAGCAATAGGATATGTGTGGAGGCACATGGCCTTGTGGTTAGAGCAGCGGACTTGCAGTCGAGGGATCGCGGGTTCGAATCTCAGACCGGGCGGCGTGTGTGTTTATGAGCGAAACACCTAAGCTCCACGCGGCTCCGGCAGAAGGTAATGGCGAACCTCTGCTGACTCTTTCGCCTCAACTTGCTCTCCCTCTTTCATCCTGCATCTTGCAGCTCACCTGCGATGGGCCGGCGTCCCGTCCAGGTGGGAAACCGGCATTTATGAGTCAGGCATGGCTCGGGAAGGAACAAACAACAATAGGATATGTAACAACCTGTGTTATTCGATCTTGTATTATTCGGGAGAGCATGCAACTCCTTACGTCATGCACCAGAAATGATTCTGATGTCAGGGACTAAAAGTTTGAAAGATCATAAGATTTATAGGATAGTGAATATAACAAGATGCTTTCCGTCACAACTTTGGTAATATGCAAGTGGCCGATCAACATTAATTATAGATTAAAAGGAAAAAGAGAACATACATACATACATACAAAAATACACGCATGCATTCATATATACATATAGTAAAAATATGCAAGACTTTTCTCAAGTTACAAATGTGAATTTGCCTGAGGTAACTACATCCCAAAGATGGAGCCTTGTATCTTTGTTGAAAACCGCCTCCCTCCTCAGTGGAAGATTTACAATAATAAAAAAAATACAAGATACATACATACATACATGCATGCATACATACATAATACATACATACATGCATATATGCATGAATAGATATATACAGCTGACTGGAAAACTACAGATTAAAGCTATCACTGGAACTATAAAACTCTGTAAAACTTTCCAGCGGTTATCATTTAATATGAACATGTCTAGCTATGCAAGTATATTCATATATAATATGTTTTGTATTCATAATACAAAACATACAACACAGCACATATACATACATGTATACATACGTACAAAATACCCTGTTGCTGATGTTGAGATTCCAATGAAGGCGCATTGGATGTATGTTAGAAACTGATCCTTTCTCTATTGGCACGAAATCTTAAAATAAAACTGAATAATGACATACATACATACATACGTACAACACAAGGAATACCGGTGAAACATTGCTATCAAAACATGTGAGAGGCGTATATTGTCGAATAGGACAGACAACTAAAAGTATTTCCTATTAGAGGTCACTTTTCCTGTTCATCTCAATGTCGTTTTGGTGACCAAAGAGAAAGAGAACAACCATGGACCTCGAAACCTCCAGCTCCTATACACGGAGGCTAAATTTACATTTAAAACAATAATTGGTGTCCATAGTTTTGTGAGTATACGTCTAACTGACAACTTGGATAAGCTACAACTTTCAGAAGAAAATCAACCAACTAACTCACAAGTTACAAATGCAATCTGTCAGTAGAACAGTAAAAATATGGTAAACTTTTCTCAAGTTTAGAATTTGACATTGGATGTGTTATGTATATTACACAGATACAGCTTTGTATCTTTGTTAGATATCAGTCCCATCCTCGGAGGAAGGATAGAAATAATTCAAATCCGAAGGGAATATACATACATATAACACTTCATCATATCGCATTTCAAGGGATAGGGTCTGCGTTTGCAATATGAGAACAGGAGATTGCTACCAAAATAGATAGAAAATCAATGAGATAGTGAAGAATTCGTAGACCCAGGAGGCCGCCGAAAATGTAGATTATATAGCATTTTCGTTGAAAACATCACACTTGCAATTAGCAGCTTTCACAGAATGTCATCAAAATATTGCTACTCAGACAATGTACGGTGTAATTCGAAAGACAACGACCGGGCTGGAATAAATAAAGGGATTCGCCCTGTTGTTGAATATATGCACAAACACCGAAACTGAATGCTGCTGGAACATTCCCATGAAAACTTCAATCGAGTGTAAAGGCAACACACCGGATATTGTTGCTTGGAATAGACAAACAAATGTATGTACCATCATAGAGTTGAGCTTCCCTATTGTTGCAAATACCTTTTGGAAAACAAAGGGAAAAAGAATAACAAAGGACAACCGCTTTGTAACATTAAATGTGTATATCCAAATTATAAATTCTCATTTATAGCAAAATATTTGATACACTGTCTCAATAATTATCTGGATATGCTGGAACTATCACAAAAAATTTTAAGTAGTTAATTTGCACATTAAAAATTCAATTTGTAAGTGGAACAATAAAAATGTACAAGACATTTCTCAAGTTAGAAATGTGAATTTGCTTTCGTTATCTACACTCCAACAATGGAGTTTCGTATCTTTTTTCTCAGAAACCAGCTTCTTCTTTACAGGAAGATTTCAAATAATTAAAAACTAGAAAATACTATCTATCCATATATACACAAATAATTAAAAACTAGAAAATACTATCTATCCATATATACACACACATACCTTTATACATACACACACACTTATAGTTTCACCAGTTTATACTATACACATTCAGCCAAAGTTAAGAATTATACTTTTTCCTTCAATTCTCAGATAACGATGATAATCTCCTTAGGATTAACAATTTTATTTTTATGTGCAGTAATGTTATTTGCCAATAACCAATATCGTTAAGTTATATATGAGATCCCCAACGAAATACAGCAAGTAATGGCAGCGGTTGCGTCTGCGCTAAAAGCGATCCAAATTATAGAGCCAAAAGATAACCAGTTCTGTAGAGCAGAACATATACACCCACATGTATACATGCACAACATACATATATTATTTATATATTCTTTTATTTTTTTTCTGTGTTTCAGTCATTTGTCTGGGGCCATGCTGGAGCATTGCCTTTAGTCGAAGAAATCGACACCCAAGACTTATTCTTTCTAAGCATAATGCTTGTTCCATCGGTGTCTTTTGTCAAACCGCTATGTTACGGTGACACAAACACACCAGCATCGGTTGTCAAGCGATGGTAGTGGAACAAACGCAGACACACAAACATATATACATACATATATATATATATATATATATATATATATATATATATTATATATATATATATATACCATAAATAATGAGGTTTTTTATACGTCTTTTATTCCTCAAAATTATAAAAAACGAATTTCTGTTTTAACCTACAATGTACTCTGCTCTATTTACTACAATGCTCTTCCATCTATCGGGTAGAGTTGCTTGCCAGACCCCTCTTCTAAATCTCACTTGGCCGTGAAAATTTCTCATCCAGTACTGTTCTCACCTCGTCTACAGAAGTCATATCTTCTCCGTCCTGATGATTTTGAAAACTACGAAATAAATGATAATGAGATGGGACAATGTCCGACGAATGTGGTGCGTGGGCCATCGTTTCCCATTCAAATTTCTTCAGCCTTTGGAATGTCATCCTCGTTGTATCTGGGCGAGCATTATCCTGATGGAGGAACACCTTTGGTCTTTAAACCAGAGATGATTGTTGTTCTTCTAGCGCTGCGTTAAGCCGCTCAAGCTTCTCGCATCAGATCTCCTTTGTTATCGTTTGTCTTGGGTTTAAAGGTTTAACGTGGACTGAACCTTTCATATCCCACCAAACAGGTAACAAAACTTTACGTTTGTGAATACCTTCTCTAGCCTGGGATGTCGCTGTTTCTCTTTCCCTACTCACTGTCTTCGGCGCTTTTATAGATGGTGGAGTTGACACGGACACATAAACACGCACGCACACATGCACACACATATACATATGGGCTTCTTTCAGTTTCCATCTATCAAATCCAATCAAAAGGATTTGGTCAGCCCGAGGATATAATAGAAGTCACTTGCCCAAGCGGAATCTCAATGGGACTGACCCCGAAACCATGTGGTTGAAATGCCACCTGTCTTCTGTTTTTATAGAGGACCCATTTCTCGTTCCGTCATAAAAGGTTCGTAACACGTGGCACCAAAGAGGAGCACACATTCACTTACTGTGCGCTTTTAGACTCGGAAAGTTTGTTAGAAACCCGTTGACCCAAATGATTGGCTTTTCCGATAGCACGCAGGTGTCGATGAATAGTTGGATGACCAAATCTAAGCTTATCTGCTAGTTCCTCAACAATTATGATGGGATTTTTTCCCACCAATGTTCGCAGGACGCACTCGTCATGCTCTACAGATCTTCCAGGACGAGGCTTGTCTTCTGGGCTGTAGTTTTCGACAGGAAATTTCTGGAAACCGCCGTTGGAACTGGCTTACGCTTAATGTCCGATCCTTGGCGGCGAGCTGGCAGAATCGTTAGCACGCCGGTCGGAATGCTTAGCGGTATTTCGGCTGCCGCTACGTTTTGAGTTCACATTCCGCCGAGGTCGACTTTACCGTTCATCCCTTCGGGGTCGATAAATTAAGTACCAGTTACGCACTGGGATCGATGTAATAGACTTAATCCGTTTGTCTGTCCTTGTTTGTCCCCTCTATGTTTAGCCCCTTGTGGGAAATAAAGAAATATATTGTCCGATCCCCATTTACTGCATTAATATTCGTCGCACTTACCCCGAAAATAATTACCATTCTCCAAAATTAAAGAGTTAAGCAAAGCTTCCATAGGGAAGATATGTATTATTTAAATGTTCTTTTGTTAATAAGAAAATAAAACAATTAGATTTATGTCTATGCTGAAAGGAATTTCTCCACAGAATACTTTTTTAATACACTTGTCACTTTTTATGTCCTTGGTCGAAGTGATAAAACTATCTTTTCCTCCAACTCTCTCTCTCTCTCTCTCTCTCTCTCTGCCCTTCTTCCCTCTTCCCCTCGCTTTGCCCTCTTTCCCTCTCTGTTAATGCAAACATGCCCAAGCAAAAATACTTTCCGTTGCGTTGTTGCCTTTATTTAACTCATAAAGCAAAATATGCCGAATATACTCCTTTGTCCCCTCTATTATTGCCTTGAAGAAGTAACTACTAAAATCAAACTGCACGCTTCGTAAGTTGCACTAAGGATAAGAACATGGTAAAATTACTAACTGCTTTTATAGTTTATCTCGTCCACCTCCGACTTTTAGTTGATGCAACTAAAAAATCCGCATTATTTAGGAGATGACCCAATATATAGCGTGGCTATGTGGTAAGAAGCGGCATTCCAACCACATGGTTCCGGGTTCAGTCCCACTGCATGGCAACTTAAGCAACTGTCTTCTACTATAGCCTCGGACTGACCAAAGCCTTATGAGTGAATTTGGTAGATGGAAACTGAAAGAATCCTGTCGTATATGTATGCATATATATATATATATATATATATGTATGTATGTATGTATGTATTTATGTATGTATACTTTGTGTGTCCGTGTTTGTCCCCCAACATCGCTTGACAACCGATGCTGGTATGTTTACGTCCCCGTCACTTAACGGTTCGGCAAGAGAGACCGATAGAATAAGTACTAGGCTTACAAAGAATGAGTCTTGGGGTCGATTTGTTCGACTAAAGGCAGTACCCCTGTATGGCCGCAGTCAAATGACTGAAACAAGTAAAAGAATGAAAGAAAGTCATAAATTAAATACAGTTATTGCCATAAATTAATATCATAGCAATAATGTTAATGCAGATATATCCATGCAAAAATACGACATGAGCATGCCTGCATTAACAGAGAGGGAAAGAGGAGAAAGAGAGGGGAAAGGTTGAGTGAGATAAATGAAGTGGAGAGAAAGATAATTTTATCTCTTCGACCAAGGACATAAAAAGTGACAAGTGTATTAAAAACGTATTCTGTGGAGAAATTCCTTTCAGCATAGACATAAATTGAATTGTTTTATTTTGTTATTAACAAAAGAACATTTATATAATACATGTCTTCTCTGCAGCCATATAAAAACTCCCTATGGAAGCTTTGCTTAACTCTTTAATTTTGGAGAATGGTAATTATTTTCAGGCTAATAGCATTTATGGTTTAAGTGAGAATTATTATTTTTACAAAATTGATTTAGGAAAGCAATTAATATTCCGTATAAAAGTATTTGAAAGACAATTCTGAATTCCTAAAAATCTATAAATAGGTTATTTACATAGATTTTGACTCCGTTGACATTTAATATGATAACAGACTATTAATGAGGCTATAAAAAATTACTTGTCAAACCTTAAATCACCTGAGCGCCAGATGTTTATTGTTTTATACGTGAAAGCAACAAAACACCGTATTCAATTACTTAAGTATTTATACTCGACAAACTTAATCTCATTTTGTTCAATACAACAGTTTGTCTGCTTAGAAATCTATTCTTAAAATAGACGAAGATATCTTCCAGTATGTATGAACGATATGTTCATACGAGAAACAAAGCATTAATTTCTTTACAAAATTTGTTTACCGTTTACGATGCTTCTTATTTATTTCCTACTAGGAAAGTAAAGAGTTCTTAATTATCTTTCAAATGTTCTTTTACAGATCTCCCAGAAATCCCTGACTCTCTAAACAATTGCTCCATTTTATGAGTTTAAGGCGAATGAATACTCTTGTCCTTTACTTGTTTCAGTCATTAGACTGTGGTCATGCTGGAGCACTACTTTGTTGAGTTCTTAGTCGAACGAATCGACTCATGTACTTTTCTTTAGCAGCCGAGCTGGAGCACAATCTTTTTCGTCGAACGCACCACCTTTTCAGACGAACGCATCACATGTTGGAGCATGGCCTTTCTGATTTTTTAGTCCAACGCATTACTTCAAGTTCTTTTCATTAAAGATTCTGTCGGCCTGGTCATGCTAGAGCAGTGCTTTGTTGAGGTTTTAGTCGAACGAATCGACTAAAGTACGTTTCTTTAACAGCCATGCTGGAGCACAATTTTTTTAGTTGAACGCATCACCTAGTTCTTTTCATTCAAGATTCTGTCAGCCTGGTCATGCTGGAGCACTACTTTGTTGAGGTTTTAGTCGAACGAATCGACTAAAGTACGTTTCTTTAAAAACCATGGTGGAGCACAATTTTTTAGTCGAACGTATCAACTAAAGTTCTTTTCATTAAAGATTCTGTCAGCCTGCCACCTTCGACGGCGGGTAATACTGACTAACATTATTTTTCAAGCAGCAAAAAATTATTGTGAATAAAAGATTGAAAGTTATCTTGTGCAATATTTTTTTTAATTCGTAGTAAAATGCTTAACCAACCACAAAACATTTTTCTAGTTCATATAGAATGAATAAAAAAATTATTGTTGACTACATTAGGCACAAGAGATTTTAACATGTCTCTGTCTATTAACCAGTGAGATTGAGAAAATATAACGATTCTCAAAATAACGGTTGGTCATTGTTTAAAAGAATTTAGAGTCTAAGAAATGCAACATTTGAAAAAAAATGCAGTTTGATGACCTCCAGTTCGGACGTTGGCTGAAATTTACAGCGCATATCTAAAATATTATAATTCACTTAGAGTCTAACAATAGTGTATTTAAAACAAAATCGGTGTTGTGGATACTGTAGATGTTTTATCTCTTACATCTTTCGATCCTTGGACTGCGACCAAGCTGGAGTACACGTGAAGACACGTGATTTTGTCGTTAGGGGACTCGGCTTACGGTCGTAAGCTCGTGAGCTCAATATTTCACGTTGCTCCAGTCCAGTCAGCTAGCAAAATCAAGTTGTACCAGTAATTGAAAGGTGCAGCCTTTTCGCATTCTTTCTCGCCTAATCTCCGTGAGTACTACGTTAACGGTACGCGTGTCTGCACAGTGTTCAGTCACCTGCAGGGTTAATGACACGAACAGGTGATTCCGTTGATCGGATCAACTGGAACACTCGTCGCCGTAACCGACAGAGTCTCCGTCGAACACATCGAGACAACTCCTAATTGTTATGCTTGGTAATTACTCTATCGTTCCACTTTTGTTGAACCACTAGCTGTCCGTGTACTAAACAAACCGAGTCTGGTTCTTAAGTGATGGGATGAGACAAACAGAAACACAAAGACTCACAAATACACAACCACACACACATGCATATATATATATATATATATATATATATATATATGACGAGTTTCTTTCAGTTTTCGTCTACCAAATTTACACACAATCTTGGTGGGTCCGGGAATATATTGGGACGCATTTGCCGTAGCTGCTGCGCAGTGTGAGTGACTACATTACCATATGGTTCGGAAGCCTTGATTTTTTTTACCACAAAGCCACATAAAGATTGCTGGAAGAGATCAGCTGAGCTATGAGGGATTGTATGGGAATTTTCAAGTATGAGATATCACAAACTACCATAGAGTCAGATTCGTAGGGCATGGCTGGAGAGCTTATATCGAAATTGCTTCTGAAGATCTTCTGTGATACCAAAGATTGACAAGCCAAAACCAATATTAGTCAGATTTGTGACGACATAAACCACAATCCGTCTGACAGCCTGAATATGATGAACAATAAAATTGGATGGTGACAGTCATGGGAGGCCGTACAACCGGATGATATTGATTGACAATATTTAAACAGACGATTCACCACCATTCAGCACTATTGTTTTATGTTTACTTCTCTCATATATTTTTTGTATTTTTAGTTGTTCAAAAATGTTATTACTGCGGTTTATTGATAAAAAAAAAAAAAGCAAAGAGTTCATAGCGATAAGCAATGAAAATAGACAATGGTGTTTATTATCTGCTCTCATAAATTTTGTTGTGTGATAATATATACAATGCAAACTAAGAACAAGCTCAGATCATATCTAGAAATAAATTCCGACCAAGGGAATAAACAAGGGAAATTCAGAGGTGATGGAAACATTTTTCAGTCGCGTGAGGCACTAGACTGCCGCTATGTTTGGGAACAACCGCAAAGAATTTGAGCTGAAACAATCAGCACCAGTACTCTTTTAAACTTGGTACTTATTCTATCCGGGCAAAATGCATAACGGCATTTCGTCAGTCTTTATCATCTGAGGGCAAAATCGGCCAAGATCAATTATGGGATTCATCCTTTCGGGGTTGATAAAATAAGTATTAGTTGAGCACTGGGGTCGATGTAAACGACTCGCATCCTCACTCGAAATTGCTGATATTGTGCCAAATTTTCAAACAAATATTAAATAGACCGTTACATAATAGTATGAGAATTAGTTGTCCCACACGTTTGTAGCTAGAGGACTTGCTATGTACAGGGTTACCAAAAAATGAATGAACCGACTACATTACGTAATATTTTAACAAGGAAAAAGTATAGAAAACTCCAGCTAAGTCACAAGTATTTGCTCACAATTAGCTTTTATTTCCTGTCTTACAAGTGTTCCATGTGGCCACAGCACGGGTGACATCAATGCGATAAGAGAATTCCTCCCAGATTCGTATCAGCATATCACGATCCACTGAGTTGATCGCTGTTGATATTCGACGTTTAAGGTCATCGAGGTTAGTCGGTAAAGGTTGAACATAAACGCGATCTTTTAAATATCCCCACCAGAAAAAAAAATCACACACAGCAACCAACTCGGTGGATCGTGATATGCAGTTATACGTCTGGGAGGAATTCTCTTACCGCATTGATGTTACCTGTGCTGCGAGTGGTGGCTAGATTGAACACTTATAAGGTAGCAGATAAATGTTGCGTGTGAATAAATACTTGCGACTTAGCTGGAATTTTCTATTGATTTTCCTTATTAAAATATTACCTTATGAAATCGGTTCATTCGTTTTGAATAGCCTTGAATATAAACAAGGTGGCTGCTTGTTCCTCTGAAATTAGTCAAAATGAAAGGTTTGAATTTCGATAAAGAGTGTTCATCATTTTAATCAATCTCAGAGGAAATAGATATATTTGTCCTGTTTGTAAATCTAATATATAGGTTTTATACACACAGACATACACACACATGTAGCTACATGTGTGTGTGTCATTAATATTTAGTAGATCTTTATACATGTTTATGTATAAATATATATATATATATATATATATATATATATATATATATATTATTTGAAGGAATATTATTCCTAACTTACAGGGAAAAATTCAATTTCGAAATACTAAATCAAATTTCACAAATTATAATATATATATATATGTAAAAATGAGAAAAAAACACATTTTATCAATTCGAAACGAACAATTAAATTACACCATCTAGAAAATTACATATAATTGAAATATTAAAATTAAAATAACAATAATATTCCGATGGTTAAGTAAATTGCAAAATAATAATAAAAACGTATATTAAAAACCTATATATTTGGTAGACTAACAAATATATACGTTTTTATTATTATTTTGCAATTTACTTAATCATCGGAATATTATTGTTATTTTAATACTTAATATTTCTATTATATGT
>NC_043019.1:1610402-1642902 GCF_006345805.1 Octopus sinensis
TGTGGCCAAGCTGGGGCACCGACATTTGATGCATGCAGAAGTTTGACGCCGCTGCCTTCATATGCACTTCCTGCTGTGAAGCTTGTTCGTCTGGGACTCGTGGTTGTAAGAGAGCTACTCTTGTTTTGAAGACATCTACATGCACCACATGTAGGACTGTATAATTAAATGTGTACATATATATATATACATACATAAAATGAAATAAATGAAAAACAAGACGCAAATGATGTTGCGGTACATCTGTTTCGGGCTTTATAGAACAACTTATTTTTACATGCATTGATGTAAAAATAAGTTGTTCTATAAAGCCCGAAACATATGTACAACAACATCCTTTGCGTTTGTTTTTTATTTATTTCATTTGATACATATATCCTATCACCTATGCTACTAGCTGGCATATACAGGTGCTTACATTTATCAAGTATTCACCCTGAATTTATATATATATATATATATGCTGAAAGCAGTTTTGGCACAAACCTTGCAGATACGCGTCTCATACCCAGATGTTCAATGATAATGGAACTGAACAGTGACTAAACTGTACATCCTTTGATTACCCATGGATGGTGATTCTCCCCATAGTGGCTTCTCCGCATAGCTGCAAGCACATTTGCAATGTTTTTCTCAGTTCTGCTGGTTTTGGGTCACCAGAACGTTCGACAATATCGACATTTTTTCGGCCATCTTTTTAACTTCTGAACCATTGCTACACTTGTGAGCGGCTCATGCACCTCTTTCTCTATATTTTCTGCTACTTTGCGTAGGTTTCTAAACGGGTATCACAATGACAAATTTCTCTGCCATCGTCATTATGACGATCAAACGCTATAGACGATCTTTTCGGGCATAAGTGAGCTAGAACGTTAAAACTTAGTGTGCCTGTAAAGCAGAGCGCATGATCAATCTGTGCCAAGCAGACACTCTCTGCGTGCTTTACCTTCGTTACTCTGGCAACATCCTTGTATATATATGGGTGTGGGTGTGTGTGTGTGTGTGTCTGTGTGTGTCTGTGTGTGTGTGTTTGGACAATATATATGAATATATGAAAGGAGCGTGTGGCTTCGTGGATAGAACGGTGGGCTCCTGGTCTTAGGATTGTGTTTTCCATTCTGAATCGGGTGAAGCGTTGTGTTCTTCAGCAAAACACTTAATTTTAAGATGTTCCAGTCCACTTATGTGTAAAAAATAAGAAACTGATTACTCCTGTGACGGACATATGCGTTACAGAAACAAGGAAACCGGCGATATGAGTCTATAGAAGTCGGGAAGGATAATTTTCCTTTATATATAGATAGATGTATAAAATTAAACTTACAGATTTACATGTACGTGCATATATATATATATATATTATATATATATATATATATATGTAACGATAAACGTCGGCCTTTTCAAGCCTAGCCAGGCTCATGGACCCGGTGTCCCGGTTTCTCTGACGTATGTGCCCCCCCCCAAGCTGGACGGGACGCCACTCCATCGCAGCGTTGCTCAAGAAACAGGAAGAGAGAGTGAGAGAAAATTGTGGCAAAAGTGTAAAACAGTGGGTGCCACCACTTCCTGCCGGTGCCTCGTGGAGCTTTTAGATGTTTTCACTCAAACACACACAATGCCCGGTCTAGGAATCGAAACCGCGAGTCCGCTGCCCTAAACACTGGGCTTTGCACCTACACACACACACACACACATACATATACGCATATATATATACTTATGTATGCAGTTGTTTATATATGTATATGTATATATATATGTGTGTATGCATATGTATATGTATGTTTATTTATGTTTTTAATATGTATGTGTATGTGTCTTTGCGTATATATGTAGGTCTGTATGTTGATAGGTAGGTACACATGTGTGTACACATGTTTGTGTGTATACACATTTTTTCTCTCTTATTCTTTTAATCCTTTACTTGTTTCAGTCATTTGGCTGCAGGCATGTATGCTTACAGTCCTATGTATATACACAGAGGATTCGTGCGCCAGCAGCGTGGAAATATTTGTTTATTTCACTAATTTTTAATGCATTTATCAATAGAATATTTCTGGTTTCTGGACAAAACTTCATGATTCTGTTTTGTTTATTTCACCATAACTACGTTGAAGTATTACAACCTCCAGTGGTTGATAGACGAAAATGTCAGCTTCATACGGAAGACGATTTCATTTCCAATATCCTCGTACAAAGATATATGGCTTTGTGTCAGAAACCGTTATTCTCTTTTAGCATTTTAATCTTAAGTAATCACACTAACAGCATGAGTGAGGTCGTGACTACTGCTACCAATCATGATAACTTAGCATATTTTCTCGAAATATTAAAGTCCAGCCGTCTAGTGGTTTTGTTCCTGGTTAGCTAGAGATAGCAGCTAAATATCAAGAATATAAATATTCTTTTACGCAATTCTTTCATATTTGTTCCAGTCACCTGACTGCGGTCATGCTGTGGCCAGTAGTTGAAAGGCTTTTTGGTTGAATAAATCAACCCTGCCCCGACTTATTGTTTTGGCGACTAGTAGTTATTCTATTGGAAACCTTTGTAGAACCACCACCGATGGCGATGCAGTTTACTCCTAGGAGAGTTCTATTCTGGTTGGTCTGTATAACAAAAGTTAATCGACCAATGATCTCATATCTTTGCAGGCGTATTGCACTCAATTCTACAATTATTTAGTGTTTCTTTATTCTTTATTCAACAGAATGTTGCTTGAGTAATACTTGATTGTTATTTCTGGCAGCTCATATGCAAGCGCTCATATGCATGCACCAATTTTGGCTCTTGTCAGTAATTTTCTAGTTTCGAAATAACATAATCTTCTGGTGAACAACTCATTCAAGGAAATAATTTAGTGAAATTCCAATGAATGTTTTCTATGGAAATGTATTTCCTTAGTAATGCATGGAGCAGAAAGGAATAAGGAATAATAAGTTTCTTTCAAAGCTTTTAGCAAATGGTAAATACACAGTATCCATGTAAAGCAAAGAGATGGTGCGGCATTTAAACTATGGATTTTTATTGAAATTGTCTCAACAAGGCAGTACGCAGTAGAACCAATATTTATATAGTGCTCTGGGTGTACACTTTCTTATAGCAGAAACAGTAATTGATTACGTGACCAACAAATTGATTAGTTTTCATTGCCATTCATTGATTAATGTTATACTCAGTACTAAGGCTGCGAGGTAGCAGAATCGTTAGCACACAGCGCAAAAAGCTTGGAGGCATTCAGTCCATCGTTACGTTCTTCTTGGAATTCCGACTTTTCATCCTTTCGAGGTCGATATCATAACTGCCAATTGAGTAGCGTGGTCGATGTGAACTTGAACTTGCTGGCCTTGTGCCGGTATTTGAAACCTATAATACACTCTGTATGTGCCTAACGGTTTCCTATAAAGCATATGTATATTGAGCTCTGACAACAGTTTATTAGTATTGCTATGCCTATATACGTACATACATACATACATACATACATACATACATACATATATACATATATACATATATACATATATATATATATATATATATATATATATATATATATATATATATATATATATATATATAAAGTTTGGCGCGCTGTTAGTTGGGGCATTTGAATTATAACGTCGGATGTAATCAATTGAACCACACGCGTATTTATCGTTATGGTAAAATCTAGCGTGTGATTGAGGGATTTCATCCAGATAGTTTTGGCTGACGAGCTACAAGTGGATTTTTTTGTAAGTAAAATTACATTTAATTCATTAATAGCGAAACAATTGTCCCAAAATAATCTGTATTTTTGTTATTTTTTATTTGCCCTGTCCGTGTGAGCTAACAATTGTACTGACTTTCATGGGAACATGTATTTTTGTGGTTGAAACCTTTTGGATTACTGGTGCTAGAGTGAGCCATATAGTGACCACTCTCTTATATTTATTTTGTAAAAATATTATAATATATTATAAAATATTATAATAATCCAGGTTTCTCGGAGCACTAGGCCACTTGGTGTTGAATAGATATACTATTAAATTAGTATCTAATTCTCTCACCCTTATTAATTAATTATAATTATGCTGCATTTATTTCTAAATGCTGTTTGTTTTCCGTGAAAGTTTGGCGCGCTGTTAGTTGGGGCATTTGAATTATAACGTCGGATGTAATCATTGAACCACACGCGTATTTATCGTTATGGTAAAATCTAGCGTGTGATTGAGGGATTTCATCCAGATAGTTTTGGCTGACGAGCTACAAGTGATTTTTTTGTAAGTAAAATTACATTTAATTCATTAATAGCGAAACAATTGTCCCAAAATAATCTGTATTTTTGTTATTTTTTATTTGCCCTGTCCGTGTGAGCTAACAATTGTACTGACTTTCATGGGAACATGTATTTTTGTGGTTGAAACCTTTTGGATTAACTGGTGCTAGAGTGAGCCATATAGTGACCACTCTCTTATATTTATTTTGTAAAAATATTATAATATATTATAAAATATTATAATAATCCAGGTTTCTCGGAGCACTAGGCCACTGGTGTTGAATAGATATACTATTAAATTAGTATCTAATTCTCTCACCCTTATTAATTAATTATAATTATGCTGCATTTATTTCTAAATGCTGTTTGTTTTCCGTGAAAGTTTGGCGCGCTGTTAGTTGGGGCATTTGAATTATAACGTCGGATGTAATCAATTGAACCACACGCGTATTTATCGTTATGGTAAAATCTAGCGTGTGATTGAGTGGATTTCATCCAGATAGTTTTGGCTGACGAGCTACAAGTGGATTTTTTTGTAAGTAAAATTACATTTAATTCATTAATAGCGAAACAATTGTCCCAAAATAATCTGTATTTTTGTTATTTTTTATTTGCCCTGTCCGTGTGAGCTAACAATTGTACTGACTTTCATGGGAAACATGTATTTTTGTGGTTGAAACCTTTTGGATTAACTGGTGCTAGAGTGAGCCATATAGTGACCACTCTCTTATATTTATTTTGTAAAAATATATAATATATTATAAAATATTATAATAATCAGGTTTCTCGGAGCACTAGGCCACTTGGTGTGAATAGATATACTATTAATTAGTATCTAATTCTCTCCACCCTTATTAATTAATTATATTATGCTGCATTTATTTCTAAATGCTGTATTTGTTTTCCGTGAAAGTTTGGCGCGCTGTTAGTTGGGGCATTTGAATTATAACGTCGGATGTAATCAATTGAACCACACGCGTATTTATCGTTATGGTAAAATCTAGCGTGTGATTGAGTGGATTTCATCCAGATAGTTTTGGCTGACGAGCTACAAGTGGATTTTTTTGTAAGTAAAATTACATTTAATTCATTAATAGCGAAACAATTGTCCCAAAATAATCTGTATTTTTGTTATTTTTTATTTGCCTGTCCGTGTGAGCTAACAATTGTACTGACTTTCATGGGAACATGTATTTTTGTGGTTGAAACCTTTTGGATTAACTGGTGCTAGAGTGAGCCATATAGTGACCACTCTCTTTATTATTTTGTAAAAATATTATAATATATTATAAAATATTATAATAATCCAGGTTTCTCGGAGCACTAGGCCACTGGTGTTGAATATATACTATTAAATTAGTATCTAATTCTCTCACCCTTATTATTAATTATAATTATGCTGCATTTTTTCTAATGCTGTTTGTTTTCCGTGAAAGTTTGGCGCGCTGTTAGTTGGGGCATTTGAATTATAACGTCGGATGTAATCATTGAACCACACGCGTATTTATCGTTATGGTAAAATCTAGCGTGTGATTGAGTGATTTCATCCAGATAGTTTTGGCTGACGAGCTACAAGTGGATTTTTTTGTAAGTAAAATTACATTTAATTCATTAATAGCGAACAATTGTCCCAAAATAATCTGTATTTTTGTTATTTTTTATTGCCCTGTCCGTGTGAGCTAACATTGTACTGACTTTCATGGGAAACATGTATTTTTGTGGTTGAAACCTTTTGGATTAACTGGTGCTAGAGTGAGCCATATAGTGACCACTCTTATTTTATTTTGTAAAATATTATAATATATTATAAAATATTATAATAATCCAGGTTTCTCGGAGCACTAGGCCACTTGGTGTTGAATAGATATACACTATTAAATTAGTATCTAATTCTCTCACCCTTATTAATTAATTATATATATATATATATATATATAGGGAGAATTCACGAAAAAAATAAAAGACTAAGACAGGTGGCGTAGAAAACAAACAGATGTATTAGGTATAACGGTCGGGAATTGAAAAGGTCTACGTTTCGAGCCTACGCTCTTCCACAGAAAGGGACACAGAAGGAAACAAGGAGAGAAAAATATGTGTGCAGTGGCTAACGATCTATCATGGCGATTCATATATATATATATATATGTATATATATATATATATATATCATATGAGAAAGAAAGAAAGAGAGAGAGAGAGAGAGTAAAGTGTACATAAAATATGTATTATAAAGCTCGATGATAGCCGTTAAAACACATTTGGAACAGGATTATCCAAACGGAACACGATTAGAATGTATTGTTTGGTTAGCTGATCTGATTGCAAACAATGCAGATCCGAGTGCAATAATAGCATCTCGCACTGCAGCGTTTTATATTCCATATTTTTTCAGATTTCTATGATTTACGTTTCTAAAGAAATTTCTAAAATCAATTTTCTTTGTTTCTATATTTTCTCCGCTTAAATCTAACCATAAATAATATATTCTTGTTTAGTTTTGCGATTGAAAATTTCCTATGTTCAAAACTTATATTTTAGAAGCATTTTAGGAAGAATGTAAAATGAGAAAATTGTTTCGCAGTTTGCATAATTCTAAACAGAAAATAGATGTTTGCGGAAAGTGAAAATGATGAAGGCGGTACAATTGCAGGGGATAATCAGGAGAATTTTATAACAGAGTCAGAATAAGCATCTCTTTAAGTGAAACAAATTGTTGAAACGAAAACGTTGGGTGCTTATTAGAGAAATCCGTCCAGAATAAATTATACTCTGCATAGTAATGTAAAAAGATATGTTGGTATGTTTTCTGAATTAAGCACATTATATGTAGATTAAATAGCTAAAATTAATTTTTGGATCTTTTCGGTTTGAACGGTAGGTTTTTTTCTAGCGGTGTCATATGAAATTGTCACCCATAATTATTACCCTAGTATCGATCTATTGCATTTCAATCTTTTTTAGGATTAGGGTTAGGGTTAGGGTTAGGGTTAGGGTTAGGGGTTGGGGGAAGGGTATCTTTTTTCTTCACAAATGTAAATAAATCCAATCTGTTTCTTAAACGAGGGACATATTCATACTGCACAGAATGTTTTTTTACCTCAATAGACGTCAGTGATTGGTTGAAATTCCATAAATTGAAGAAAAAACAACAAATATCTTACAAACTATAGAATTTTCTCAATAAAGCCAAGAGAAAAAGATGTTTTATAAACACATTCTACCAGTATACGAAGTTTAAAATTTTTTAGTTATCTAGAAATTGTTAAAAACTGCCGTTCAAGCAGAAAATAACATAATTTTTTTTATTATGGCGGAGTTCCCACCAGGGCCGCAACAACAAAATCCACCCGCCACACTTCTCGATCCAGCATTACTGCCTCGCGGTCCTGGATACATTCCAGACCGGTGTCTGCAATCAATTTCTCGATGTGTGACGACATTTTCCTTTTCTTACATCAAAGATGAAGTGAGTTCCACAAGACTAATTTGGATGATTCCAGCTCAGAGTGGCGCAGGCATTGACCAGATAGTCGTAGGCGTGGTTGCCTGATTTTCTCGCTATCTTTCGGCAGGTCTCCATATAGGCATTCGTTTGTCATGTGTTGCTGCCATTTCACATTTAGGGCCATTCGTAGCATCGTTGTGTAGCATCTATTTAGCCTTTTGACAATTTCTTTGTCAGTGTCCATGCTTCACTGCCATAATTCTACAGTTGCAATAAACAGCTTGAATTTGATTTTTCTGGGCAATAAAGAGTTCCAGGTCAAGTTTAAAGAAACATAAGGATATTACAAAAGACTCATTACTTGAGCTATTGTAGCTCTTCACCGGGGTTCAAGGATGCTAGCAACGTTTACTTCTATCATTACCGAAAATACCAAATACCAAAATCCCGTTTTCATGAAGCCGTACGAAACAGAATCACACGAACCTTGATCGATTGATTAATCTTTTAAGGGTCACTTTGGTTGACCAAGTTCCTCAATATGCAGTGTTGCGCTTCCTACACAGCCGAACCCTCTTCCTTTGATCCAGACACTATGAAATCCTGCTTTTCTGCCCCGATACAAACGAAATTCGTTTTCTCTTCGAAATTATAGTAGCATCAAGAAATTCGATCATTGTGTACATACACATACACACACGTACTCATACACACAAACACACACACAGACACATATATATACATATATATACATATATAAACACACACACAGACACATATATATACAAGGCGGCGAGCTGGCAGAAACGTTAGCGCGCAGGGCGAAATGCTTAGCGGTATTTCGTCTGTCGTTACGTTCTGAGTTCAAATTCCGCCGAGGTTGACTTTGTCTTTCATCCTTTCGGGGTCGATAAATAAAGTACCAGTTTCGCACTGTGGTCGATGTAATCGACTTAATCCCTTTGTCTGTCCTTGTTTGTCCCCTCTATGTTTAGCCCCTTGTGGGTAATAAAGAAATATATATATATATATATTGTGTGTGGGTAGAAATATAGACAATACACCTCAATATTTATTATTGTTTCTAAACATGCTTCTTTCAGCTGTCTAATATTCAGAGCTGTTATTTATTAATAATATATTCGCTTTCCAAGTGTGACTTCCAATTCTCCGTTATCTCATTTTACAACATCACTTGCATCCGTCTCTCGTTCTCTGTGGCTCGGAGTCACTCTCCTCACTTTCTCTTTCTCCCTTTTCCTTTCTCTCTCTTTTCTCTCACTCCTCTCTCTCCGTCTTTCTCTCAAACAGTTTTCTGACACATTTTCTCTGTTTTGTAAGTAACGTTTCGTCTGTTAACGGACACTTCGCTCTGATTACTAATTGCCTCCCGATATATTTCAAAGAGAACCCAGAATGTTACGTACGGACATGAAGTAACATAGTCATTGTATAAGAAATAAACATTGAATAATATATAAGGCGGGGTGAGCTGGCAGAATCGTTAGCACGCCGGGCGAAATGCTTAGCGGTATTTCGTCTGCCGTTACGTTCTGAGTTCAAATTCGACCGAGGTCATCTTTGTCTTTCATCCTTTCGGGGTCAATAAATTAAGTACCAGTTACGCACTGGGGTCGATGTAATCGACATAATCCGCTTGTCTGTCCTTGTTTGTCATCTCTGTGTTTAGACCCTTGTGTGTAGTAAAGAAATAGGTATTTCGTCTGCCGTTACGTTCTGAGTTCAAATTCCGCCGAGGTCGACTTTGCCTTTCATCCTTTCGGGGTCGATAAATTAAGTACCAGTTACGCACTGGGGTCGATGTAATCGACTTAATCCGCTTGTCTGTCCTTGTTTGATCTCTCTGTGTTTAGCCCCTTGTGGTAGTAAAGAAATACGCATAATAAATAAACAAATTAAATAAGTACGTAAATAAATGCATAAATAAATATATGCGTCTGTGTGCCGTTTCCGTCTGTGTAAAAACAAATGGGAGTGGCTGTGTGGTAAGTAGCTTCCTTAACCAACCACATGGTTCCGGGTTTACCTTGGCCAAGTGTTTTCTACTATAGCCTTGGGCCGAGCAAAGCATTGTTAGTGGATTTGGTAGACGGAAACTGAACGAAGCCCGTCGTATATATGTATATATGTATAAATATGTGTGTATGTGTGTGGTTGTGTGTGTGTGTGTGTATATGTGTGTGTGTTTGTTTGTGTTTGATGATGTGTTTACGTTCCTGTAACCAAGCGGTTCGGGAAAAATAACCGATAGAATAAGTACTAGGCTTACAATAAATAAGCCGTGGGGTCGATTTGCTCGACTAAAGACGGTGCTGCAGCATAGGCGCAGTCAAATGACTGAAACAAATAAAAGAATAAATGAATACATATATGTGTCTATATATTGATATGTTTACGCGCGCGCAGACATCCAATGCGTGTATATACATATACACATATACACATATAAGAATGTAGCACGTATGTGTATTTCAGTGCGTGAGCGCGCGCAGGAGTGTGTGCATAATTTCGGCTAAAAGCGAAAGAATTGTTAGCACTGTATTAGAGTTTAGAAAAAAAAGCACTGCTTCAACTTCGAGATGTGTCAAAAATACTTTCGTCCACGACTGCACCTTTATTTCAAGTAAATATATCATTTGATTATTCTCTTAAACTGAAATTCTACATATGTGTTTATTCAGTCTTTTTTAGGGATATATACACATTTACAAAAATGTAGCAATGATGGGCACCTCATGCAGTTGGTGTTCACCTTCATTCTATTGATGTGGAGGTGCAATGGCCCAGTGGTTAGGGCAGCGGACTCGCGGTCGTAGGATCGCGGTTTCGATTCCCAGATCGGGCGTTGTGAGTATTTATTGAGCGAAAACACCTAAAGCTCCACGAGGCTCCGGCATGTATGGTGGTGATCCCTGCTGTACTCTTTCACCACAACTTTCTCTCACTCTTACTTCCTGTTTCTGTTGTACCTGTATTTCAAAGGGCCGGCCTTGTCACTCTCTGTGTCACGCTGAATATCCCCGAGAACTGCGTTAAGGGTACACGTGTCTGTGGAGTGCTCAGCCATTTACACGTTAATTTCACGAGCAGGATGTTCAGTTGATCGGATCAACCGGAACCCTCGTCGTCGTAACTGACGGAGTGCTTCCAAACATAACAAGGATGTTAACGATCAAATGTTGCCTGTGCCCGAAGAATTTATAAATGTTGATTTATAAGAATTTATAAAGAGTTTATAAATGCCTTACACAAATCAAGCCCATTTTATAATCATAGAATGAATTTCTTCCAACTGACGAACTACTCTCCATCATTGAATGCAAAAGGATTCGAAGGTATTACGTTAGTGCTTTCCTTTTCCTATAAAGATGTCCAAAAAACAAAATATGGGTCTTTCATTCACAGGTATCTTATAGGCATGGCTTCTACTGAGTCCATCCACCAGGATCTCTATTATCATACTTGATAGGGCTGCTGGTGTAGTCCCCGTCAGCCCAAACATATGGCCACCAGGTGGAATCAAAAGTATTTTTTCCATATTTCAAACTTTAATTCATAGCTCAAACAACTTACATATGAAAGCGTTTATTAATCAAAAAAATATATATGTATATATATATATATAGTAGTAGTGGTGGTGGTGGTAGTGGTGGTAGTGGTGGTGGTGGTAGTAATAGTAGTAGTAGTAGTAGTAGTAGTAGTAGTAGTAGTTGAAGCAGCAGTAATAGTAGTAGTTGGTGTAGTAATAGTAGTAGCTGGTGTTGTAGTAGTAGAAGTAGCTGGTGTAGTGGTAATAGTAGTAGCTGATATCGTTATAGTAGTAGTAGTAATAGTAGTAATAGTAGTAGTAGCAGCAGCAGCAGCACTAGTAGTAGTAGTAGTAGTAGTAGCAGCAGCAGCAGTTGGTGGTGAGGAAATAGATGAGTCTGAAGCAAACCAACAACGAAGCGTAAGATAAAGGGGTTGAGGATGTGGACGACGATGAAGGCGATGTGAATGACATATCGATGACTGTGATCATTAGAACGATTATGAAGAATTCGATGAATAGGTGTCCGATGGTTATCAATGCGAGGAGAATAGGAACCGAGTTTTTCGATTATGGTAATGGCGATAATGTCATAATAAATGACGTACAAATTTTAGTATCTTCCATATTTATGCTTCTTATCGATATCGATTATGGTTTTCTTTTTAAATTTTCACAACCTGCTTTTTTATACTGATGTTACCCCTATTTGCTGCTTAATATTCTAAACACGGGATAGGGCGACGAGATGGAGTATTGGTTAGCACGCCGGTCGAAATACGTTGCGGCATTTCGTCTGTTTTTGTGTTCCGAGTTCAAATTCTGCCGGGATTGACTTCACCTTCCTTCCTTTCGAGGAAAGAATCAGAAATGGTTGTAGGAGAAATTCTATGACTACACCAGCCCCACCAGACTTCAAATTCCCCCAAATTGTAATCCCACCGATTGCTGTGTGTGTGTGGGGGGGGGGGCAATGTTCAGAATGACACCAACCGTTCTGCCTTCAAATACCAAGGCAGAGCTTGTGGTCAACAGCGAAATAGGTGTTTGAAGCTCTTCCCAGGGATACGATGAGGAGAATATGTCCCAGACTGCGGAGCCGTCTTGAGGCCTTGGTGGAATTTGAGGGCGGCCGCTTTGAATAAATTTTGATTTCCTAGACATAATCTAGTTCCTCTCTTGATTTTCTCTAAACACTTTTATTTTTAGATAGGATAAAAAATAAATTAACGTTTATCTCTCTATATATAAACGGCAAAAATGTCTGTGTGTGTGTCCTTTATACAAATCCACAATTTTTCAGTTGGAGGGCTCGCACTTTCTATGGTCATTCCAAACCGTCCAAGGGTGTGGTTGTGCACATCTTTACATTTCCCCAGTCACCACGCAAAGCCATTAAAAAATCAATAGAAGTGACTTTTTGTTAACTTTTTAAATTCAAAACTCCATCAAAATGCCTGAAACTTGATACGCCAATTGAATACCAGCTAGCCGTATGTGATTGGTCGGAGATTTGGACAGTACTCGCGTCTATGTGCGCATGCACGCAGCTGTATATACATGCACTATCAGTATAGTGCTAGTATTATATGAAGAAAGAAACAAAAAACAAAAGTTGTAGAAGTTAAGAACTGAAACTTTTCTGAAAAGACAAAGAGATTCTCCCTCCTTTGATAAATTCTTTCCCGCCAGGAGCGAACCATATAGTATTCTCTTTTCCTTTTAAGCAAACTGTCAAATTTAGACTAATCACCTTGTAAACGGTGAGAGATTTGCATGACATGTGCACCTGCAGGTTTCAGTATCTCTATAGGAAATCGCTACAACTTATGACCAGTAAATGAAGTTAGAAAATGTAAAAATATATTTCTAGGAATCATAAAGTGAAGTAGATGCGCGATCACAAGATTACTCATACACATTATACAATACTTCACCCATTTTAATTAACCTCCGACCAAAACATATTCAATATGGCAAATATATATTAAATTATAGCAGCAGGTTATGTATTCGGTGTGGGCTATAATCGATTAACTCGATCCTCAATATTCTTTTACTCTTTTATTTGTTTCAGTCATTTGAATGAAGCCATGCTGGAACATCACCTTAATGGAGTTTTGTGGTAGAAATCGACCGTAGGACTTATTTCTTGCCAACCTATTACTTATCCCGGTGTGTTTTGCCGAACTCCTAAGCTCCTAAGCACGCCAACATCGATTGTCAAGCGATGATGTGAGGACAAACGTAGACACAAAGACACATAAATTATATATTATATATAAATATATATATATATATATATATATATATATATATATATATATATATATATATAAATTAGAAAAAAGACACCTTTTATCAATTCAAAATGAACAACTAAATTACACCTACAAAATTAAAACTAAAATAACAATAAGATGTCAAAGATTAAGTAAATTGCAAAAAGTAATTATTAAAACGTATATAATAGTTTTTTCTACCAATTATATTCGTTTTTATTAATATTATTTTTTGCAATTTACTTAATCTTTGACATTTTATTGTTATTTTAATTTTGATTTTTCTATTATATGTAATTTTCTAAATGGTGTAATTTAATTGTTCATTTTGAATTGATAAAAAGTGTTTTTTTCTAATTTTTTATGTATATATTATATTGTGTGAAATTTGATTTAGTATTTCTAAATTGAAGTTTTTCCTTGTAAGTTTGGATTTTATTCCCTCAAATAATAAATATATATATATATATATATATGAACATATATATATATATATTAATAAATAAAACATATGCATATATATGTACATATATGTACGTACCTACCTCTACGTGTATATATACACACATATATGAGTACAGGACACAAAAAAAAACGTCGAACACAATGAGAAACGAAAACATAGACAGAAACACAAGGAACTGGATATTTTTCTTAAACAACAAAAAAAGAGTACAGGACAAATAACACAGGGAAAAAAACCCTTCTTCAGTCGCCATGTTTTCATCTACTCTACGTTTCGAAGATGAAGGCGAGGCGTATCTTCGATAAGAAACTTTCCTTCCTGCGAAAAGCAAATCAAATAAAATTTGACATCTTTTTGCAAAGGGGTAAAATGGTAACAAAACCAGGACAGTAACGACAGTACAAAATATAAGCAGTAAAAGACAGGACAAGGAAAATAACAAGACAAGAAGGCTGTTAACGCCGAAAGAAAAAAGGCATGTAATTTAATTATCAATAACACACAAATATTCACATTCCTGTAAGTATTAAAACTTCGTCAGGTTTTAAACTTAAGACATAAGTGTCCGGAAAACATTTTAAAGACATTAATTAAAACGATAAATAATCCGGAGATTCTACTCACAGAATGTGAAAATTTTCATGGTAGATTATTTTCGAAATTCTACGACAGACAGTGAGATGTATGTATGTATGTATATATGTATGTATGTATGTATATATGCATGTATGTATGCATGCATGCATACATTTGCGCACATACACATACACTCGCATACGCACACACACACACACACACACACACACACACACACACACACACACACACACACACACATATATATATATATATATATATAAGTATACATTTTCAAGGCCAAATTTTAGTCGCTCGTGGGGGGAGTTTTGGGCTTCATAACTAACTTAGTTCTAAACCAAACTGAATGCGTTTTGTTTAGGGATGATTGTCAAGTCTTAAAACACATTTGGAAATACAATGATTGTAATTTTGTTTACTAGGAAAAAGGTTAGGTTAAAATAAGAGGTCTAAAATGGGAGAGTAAGGCGATATTTGACTTTGAATCAAAATATCTGCTATTTTTAAAGAAAAGCATTCATTAACTGGATTCATGAGAATGTATTCACTGGGAAAAATCTTATGGGGAAAATCTCGTTTGTAAAACATAATAACTACAAAAAATATAGAGAGTCAAAAGTAATGCTAAGTAACCACCAGAACTGAATTTGAAAATTATTTCAGCTCTTGTAAATGAATCCTATACAATAGCTGTGATCAACTGAAACAGAAACATAAGTGGAATCTTGTGAAACTTTCGTCAAAAAATGTTAGCTATTAAAAGTGGTGTGAACGAATGTGACGAAAAAGTAGGTGATCATTTTGACAAATTAAAATGTTTTTGTCATTTTAAGATATTTAGTGTTATAAAATATATTATCCGATATCAACGATCATTTAGCTAAATGTTACATCATACTAAGCCAAAATTTGTGTGGTTCAGATTTCGATTCTCTGTAAGACTTACTGGCTACATTATATTTCTTCCTTTCTGTAATGGTATTTAACCGGTTTTCTAAGCTGTTTTCACAACTATCCTGCTTTCGGGATTTTTCACTAAAATGTCAATGTTTGCTTGTAAAAGTATATATATTCAAATTGTCAAAAGGAGCCTATTGTGTGTAAATGATATTGTTGTTGTGAGTGAACACTTTTTATCACTAATTACATGCTATAATGAATAGAGCTTTTTTTGTTCAAAAGAAAACCCAATCCAGTTTCTGGAAACATCACATTACTTTTGGAGAAGAGAGTATCACCAAAGAGGATCTCCTTCTGCCACATAAGAAAATTTGGATGGATAAAGAACCGAATTCTGATGAATTTTCTGCAGGAAGAGTTTCAATAATTTACATAACAATATATTGCTTGCAGATTGCCATGTTCAGTTGAGGCTAGAGCCTCACTCTTTACAATTTGGTCAGTCGTTTTCAAGCGCATTCATGCAGCAAAACTTTCTGGAGTATTCATGAAAAAGGTAAACGCATAAAAAAAATTTTGATTTGGCCTCTCTAAAGCTGAAAGAAGCTTCATTGCTGCAGAAAGTGTCAAATTAAGAAGAGATGGAAAAGGTATTAAAAAAGCTTTGTCAACTTCAAAGACCATCTCAAGAAGTTATCAATGATTACATTCTTTTCTGATTCTAATACGGTAGGCAAAAGTTGACTGTGAGAATATTGGACAAAACAAAATGATATTGACCAGATACACAACTAGCTACCAAACAAAAGCTGATGTAAATAAAGCTGAATGCGTTTGGCAAAATTTGGATGAAAACAAGTTTCGGAAATTATTCATCAAATGATGTATACACTTTGTTATTTTTTCTCATTTTTTTCCTACATTTAATAGCAGATTTGTGAAATATAAGTTAATATTTTTTATTAAAAATTTTTTTGTATTTAACTGAAATATTAGTCTTAATTTTCGCATTAGTAGAATTGAAAACATAACGGTAACTATAATTTATTATAATAATAGAAACGTTACCTAAGGAGAAAGTAAAGTAAAATTTTAAATGCGGGCGCAGACTACTAGAATATTCCTAAGTACTGAATCTGGAAAAGTACAGGGCAAACTGTAATTAAACCTGGATAAATACAGGAGAGGAAGGTAAAAAAATGCACAAAATATTGCTGATGATGATGTTAGGATATGAAAACTTAAATGGTAATAAATATATTTTCATATTTTTTTATTTTTATGATATCTATGATTTAAAATACTTGGAAAATGAATTTAGTTAAGAAAATAAAATTTATAAAACAATACAATACAAAAAATAAAAGAAATTCTAACTTCAGCACCAGTATTTTAAGTTTTATTTTGTTGTTGCCACGTATGTATCTGGATTTAATTACCGCTCGCCCTGAATTTTCCAGGTGCAATACTTAAGAATATTCTAGCACGTACGCCCGTATTTTTTATTATATATATATATATATATGCGGGCGTGTTTAAGATGGTCTTCCACACAATTTTCGGCTACCAAAATCTCGCACAGGGCAATTGTCTAGCAGGGGTTAAAGCACAAGACACTTTCCCGAAGTGTCATATAGTGTGATCGAACCTGTAACCACGTTGGTTTCATATATAGCTTCTTAATCACAGAAGCATCTCATTTTGTTTTCATTTGTCTTGTTTTGTATCCGTTATTACACTGCGACCATGCTGTGGCACCACCTCGATGGGTTTTTTTAATGTTGTTCCGTCTTCGGTCGACTCCGATTGAACATATTTATATTTAAAATCAATGCCGTTAGTTTTTATTTTTTTATTTATGCGCCCTTTTCAAGCCTAGCCAGACTCATGTGCCCGGTTTCCCTGTTTCTGTGGCGTATGTGTTCTCCCCAGCTGGACGGGACGCCAGTCCATCGCAAGAAACAGGAAGAAAGAATGAGAGAAAGTTGAGGCGAAAGAGTACAACAGATGTCGCCAGCACCCCCTGCCGGACCCTCGTAGAGCTTTAGGTGCTCTCGCTCAATAAACACACACAACGCCCGGTCTAGGAATCGAAACCGCGATCCTCCGACCGTGAGTTCGCTGCCCTAACCACTGGGCCATTGCGCCTCCTCGTTAGTTTTCTTTCTGTACTGTACAACTACAATATCTAATATTCTCACTTCTTCATACCGTAAGATGTAACTTGAATTTGATATCACTGCTATATTTAGCAGTTCTATCGACCGGGATCAGATTTACCTCTTGGCTAGTATAAAAAAAACACGGACAATTGTCAAGTTGAGGCTTGATGGTAACACGTGATCAGGATTTATCGTTACCGTTTGACCTTGGGGCCTATTTAATACCGAGATTTGATGTGTCAAATATACTAATACAAATGCTTATTGGCCATTTATTATTTTGAAAACTATCCGACATATTCTCTCGGGGACTTTGTAATACTAATGCGAAGGTACAGCCACATACTGTGATGATTTAATATGTTTCTTGCGGTAAGATCTTTTTTATAACAACTGAGATTGTGATGAAAGTGTTTACAAGCCATTTCTTACTAATACACTAAAATACCTCCGGAAAACTGCTTTATCTTAATCTAGAAATGATCAAAATACAGAATAAATCTCTTAACTAAAATGGCAACTTTCAGTAAACAACTTCGCTTTTTCTTCGTTCAAATATGTACTTTTTCGATGTTTACTTCATTTTACATTTCAAGAAGATTTAGATAAAATAAATAAATATGCAGATATATGAATAACTTACCTGGAGACAAAATGATCGAGAGTTGATAGGAAAGAAATATATAATAATTTGAGAGGTGAAGAAGTCTTTCAAAACCTAAAATTGAAACATATGACTGTAGGCCTATATTACACGAACATAACCATATGCCTACATACATGCGCACAACACATACATACATACATACACACAAATGCACACACGCCATATATCTATATACAGTAATGCCTCGATATACGAGGTAATTTATTAGCAGAAATTGCTCAAAAAGCAAAAACTCGTAAAGTAGCGCATTAATTTCCCATAGTAGCAATGTTATAAATCGTAATTAGTTCCAAGAAAAATATTTTACCTGTAAAATTTATAATCCTCATAAATAAAGGGTAATACAATTTAAAGAATATAAATGATAATAAAATGTAAAAAATTACGGAGATTCACTTGCATAACAGGTGACCTAATCTGAGATCGTGTGCGGGAACGTGCAGCACGAAGTTTTGACAGTGAAACAGGTCGCGGTCTCAAAGCGACGAAAATATTTTGACAAATTAAATTTAAATGTTGAAGTGAATCTAACGGATTTTGTGTGTTTCTTAAATGTCTTAAAAACACCTTCCACGCTGCAATGTAAAAAGTATTTTGTGTAAAGTAAAAAGAATCTCAGGGTCATTTATAATATACAAATATTATTATTATAATCGTTTCCTGAATCACTTTCACTCGCACTAGATTTTCGGACACCATCACTTGTAGAGGCGATCAGCGATTCACAAGCACTCGTAGACGCACTCGTAGATTTCATTTTAAAAATCAAGGCTAGAATTCTTTGCTTAGAAGAAGCCTTTTCTCGCTCTATAAATTTCTCGGTCTCACGCAGAAGCTTTTGTTATGGATTATGAACTATTGTACTTCGTTCAAAATTTGGAAAAATACAACTAGTATAACACTGGGCTTCATAACGCGAGTTCTCGTAAAGTGAGGTATTTAGTAACACTTTCATTCAGCTCCGTGTTACTTAAACTTTCGTAGTCTTCTCAAATGAACTTCTCTTGTGAGCCCTGTAGAGCCTGAATGAGACGTGTTCAAGATGGCCTAAGAATGTTCGTCAGTTGCTTTTGAACGCAGAGTACATTTACCGCAATATAACACATAATATTACAAATTACTTAATAGATTATTCGAAATATGTTAGATTTAGTGCTGCATTCATGTATATGTCAAGTATGAAAGAAACTTAAGAAACACAGAATTTATAGCAAGCAATGTTAATTCTGCTTTAGGGCCTACATTGAATATATTTACACAATATTATGCTTAAACTCACACAAATATCTATGCTTATATTCACATGTCTATGAAAAGTTTCTTAAACTCACAGAACTGTCTAAGCCTATACTTACACGTCTATGAAAAGTTTCTGGTTTTAAGGATGTTATGAAAGGCCTGGCTTGAGCACAACCTTCCGAGGTCTTTTACAGGGCTTAGAAAAGCTGAACCATCGTTGCAGTGTGTGAATCTGAGAGGGGAATATGTTGAATAAAATCATAAAAGATCTTCCTGTATTTTCTCTTACCCAAGACCAAGAACTTTTCTGTCCCCTCTCGTATGTGGGTAACTGTCAAAGGATAAATAAATACAGTAACATCCACCCTTAGTGGTTAGCCACATTTAGATGGCAAATATACTTCATATTGTCGTGCAGTTACTGTTTATACCTCGTTCAGAGATAAATATATATATATATATATATATATGTGTGTGTGTGTGTGTGTGTGTGTGTGTGTGTATGCGTATTTTTTTCCAGCTGTGACATAATAGAAATATAGAAGTTTTGCATTAAAAACTTGTACGAATTAAAATTCCAAAAATCGTTTTTTGAATCAATGTCTTTACATTATATATTTTTTGAAACAGCTAAGCTTTAAGAGTGAGAGTATTTTAACATATTTATCTATAGATTATCAATGTAGATTACATATGAATAAGTATAGCTGTATGCTATAAAGCCACTTAATATAATTCTATTTTTACCATTACATAAACAATTCGATTTCCTCTTACGATTCTTATGAATAACAATTTTCTGTGAAACAGTAAGTTAAATCGGATTTTTTTTTGCAGCTAATAGAAATATCGATAGTGCCACAGCTAAAAACGCTATGCATATGAATCAAGTAAATAAACGAATATATATTTTTTAATGTTATATTTTGATGTAAAATCTCTCTTAATTACAATGTGTAAGTACGTGTGTTAACAACTAAATATATTAAGCTATATCATTATAATGGCCATTACATTATCTATTCAAGCAAACAGCCAACGTGATATGATATAAGTTATATGATAATTTAAAACTAATTTTAAGCAGAAAAATAAACGCTCTTATTTGTAACAATTACAAATAGAAGATTTTAAATACTACTTATCAGGGCTTCTGTGACCATAAGATACAAACATAAGTGAATGTGTTTCGAACACGATACATTGATATTCGTTACGTAAGATGCATAACATTCTCGGTAGAAAGATACTTCTCATCGTGATGTGTAAAAATTAATAGGAAAATAATTATTGAGTTGAGCTTCCCAGTTAACATGTTATTTTGTGCTTGATATAAAATGGTATTTTTCTAAGATATTTTCCTATTTGGTGATTATTACTAAATAGAATAATGTAGTAACTTAATCCCCTCCAACTGTAGATTATTTGCAAATGTATTTCTTCTATATATGTGTGTGTGTGTGTGTGTGTGTATGCGTATTTTTTTCCAGCTGTGACATAATAGAAATATAGAAGTTTTGCATTAAAAACTTGTACGAATTAAAATTCAAAAAATCGTTTTTTGAATCAATGTCTTTACATTATATATTTTTTGAAACAGCTAAGCTTTAAGAGTGAGAGTATTTTAACATATTTATCTATAGATTATCAATGTAGATTACATATGAATAAGTATAGCTGTATGCTATAAAGCCACTTAATATAATTCTATTTTTACCATTACATAAACAATTCGATTTCCTCTTACGATTCTTATGAATAACAATTTTCTGTGAAACAGTAAGTTAAATCGGATTTTTTTTTGCAGCTAATAAAAATATCGATAGTGCCACAGCTAAAAACGCTATGCATATGAATCAAGTAAATAAACGAATATATTTTTTAATGTTATATTTTGATGTAAAATCTCTCTTAATTACAATGTGTAAGTACGTGTGTTAACAACTAAATATATTTAAGCTATATCATTATAATGGCCATTACATTATCTATTCAAGCAAACAGCCAACGTGATGTGATATAAGTTATATGATAATTTAAAACTAATTTTAAGCAGAAAAATAAACGCTCTTATTTGTAACAATTACAAATAGAAGATTTTAAATACTACATATCAGGGCTTCTGTGACCATAAAGATACAAACATAAGTGAATGTGTTTCGAACACGATACATTGATATTCGTTACGTAAGATGCATAACATTCTCGGTAGAAAGATACTTCTCATCGTGATGTGTAAAAATTAATAGGAAAATAATTATTGAGTTGAGCTTCCCAGTTAACATGTTATTTTCTGCTTGATATAAAATGATATTTTTCTAAGATATTTTCCTATTTGGTGATTATTACTAAATAGAATAATGTAGTAACTTAATCCCCTCCAACTGTAGATTATTTGCAAATGTATTTCTTCTATATATGTGTGTGTGTGTGTTTGTATGTGTGCGTGTTCAAATGTATCATAAACATACGATATATAAATGTCAGTTCATTGCAGCTGTTTCTTAAATATACACACGGTTGGTATTCTTTGTGTACACAACCGAAATATCCTATCAGATATTTCGACTCTAAGCAACCATAAGCCGGAACCACAGAGATTATCCAACCCTACCTAGTGCTTACCTTTTCAAGTACCATAATCTATCTGAACCTTCATCTTGTGATATATACATAAGTATATATATATATATATGTGATATATATGCAAAAGCATACATACATGCGTGCATACATAAACACATGCATATACATACATATATACATACATGCTCACACACACGTATATATATATATATATATATATATATATATATATATATATATATATAATGATTTTATATATGGCTAAGTACAACGAAGATAGTTAAATATGCAACGTCTTCATTTCTGACGTTTAAGGATCTGCAGCGCAGAATTGCAGTCAGCGCTACTTGCTAAAAAGGAAGGCAATATTGGCAGTAGCATGGGGCTAACTCTGATACATGGAGTTATGCACATGTGCCAGTACGTGGTTGCTATTTTCATTGTATGTGGATGTATTAATATGTATAGGATTGTGTATGCGTTCTGTAAATATGTGTGCATATGTGTGGTGTCGTGTAGTGGGATGAACGTGGGGAGAGAGAATGTAGTTTAGTAGGATGGGTTTATGTGATCAATCTTTATAGCTAAAGGAATGGAGCAGCCATGGATAAAGACAAAGACTGGCATATTTTGATGACGAGGTGCAGACATTTGTAGCGTCAAAATAATACCACAAACTCGAGAGATGAGTAATTGTGTGATCTCAAAGCGCACCTAACTTGTGATGTATATATGTGGTAGAATTACAATGTTGCAAGGAAATTTATACGAATAAATGTATGTAATTATTAACAATTCCAATACGCAACCACACACTGTCCACACACATAGGTACGCACGCGCTGATGCGCACATGCATACATATGCGGGAATAAGCTTACTTATTAGTGGTTCGGCAAAAAAGAACTATTGAATAATTATTACTATATATATATTATATATATATATATAATATATATATATAAATACGCAATGGGCTTAATTTGTTCGGTTGTTGAATTCAAGAAGGAGACCCAACATGGCCGCAGATCGACTACTAAAACAAATAAAAGATATTATGTAAAGATATACGAAAAACCACAAAGCAATTAAGCATTTTTGTCAGCATGCTAATGATTCCTCCACGTCGTTTATAATATAAAGTCATATTTATCTGTAACTAAAGATCAATTTATCATTATATGTATATATTCCCACAAGAAAACACACACACAAACACACACAGTCAAACATACATATGCAGTTACACACACTACACTAGCACATATGTACAAGTGTGCAAATGTATGTGTAAGTTTGTTTTCATGTTTGTGTGTGTGTGTGTGCTTTTCACTGTTTTTGTCACTTGATAAATATGATCTTGTGTACGAGTACGTGTTGTTTATAAAATTCTATTCGCAATTGCATATATATATATTATATATATATATATATTATATATATATATATATATATAAACAAGAGGGTAGTAATAATTAGTTACTACCCTGGTAGTAACTAATTATTACTACCCTCTTGTTTATATTCGCATATTACTTGATGGATTTATTCGTAAAATTCTTCCCGGCATGCCCTATACTGCCGTGTAAGTTTTGCGTCTGCGCAGAGATTTGAAAAGTTAAGATCTGCTAGTAGTCGAGATCAACACATGGTCTCACATCGCTGCAGACCTCGATTCAATTTAGGCGACTCGTTGATGAAGCCAGCCTTAGCAAACATATTCTGTGTTTTGCTAGAAAGAGGCAGAAACTGATCAGTCCGAGGTGTAAAGTTATCGGTAAACGTTTTTGATTTTCACTCTCGATAAATTCATCTCCCTTTTGTGTTCCCAGTACTCGGCATCCTAATTTAAGAGCCCTTAATTGTATATATATATATATATATATATATATATATATATATATTATACATAGGAAAGAATTCTTACACCCATGTATATTAAAATTTGCTTTCAGTTTAGCATCCTGGCGTAATATTTTTTTCCTTTCCTATCCTTTCTCCACGTGCGGTTAACACAACCCCACCATTTACTGACTTATATATACATATATACATAAGAGAAAAATATATGGTTTCTAATTTTCTTTCCGTTTATTTTAGTTACTTTTCTAGATTTGTTTTTCTGCTTTCTTTTCCTTCTGTTTCTTCCTCTTCTTTTGCCTGATTCCATAGCTGAGAATTGAGAATTTAGAATCGATGAAATGAAATTATGTGATAATCTCTTGACGTTTCTTGGACTGGAAATATGTCATTACAGCGTTTTCCTGGCAGCATCACATGTACTTCTTAACAATTCATTCATTTTATGATGATCCCGTGGTTCTGTGTTTCATTCCATTATTACGGCACATTTAACATGTGTTGACTAATGCCTTTTGAAGGAATTACTGTACAGAATGTGTGTGTTTATAAATGCGTGAATGAGTGTGTTTGTGTGTATGTTTTTATGGGTATGAGTGAATGTCCTCGATGTTAATAGCATATGTCCTCGATGTAAATAGCATATGTCCTCGATTTAAGCAGCGCGTGTTTTCGTTGTAAGGTATAAAGGGAAGCGAGAAAACCAGTGAACTGGAAATTATGATCAGATCCACTTTGTGATTTGCTTCGTTGCGTCGTGCTGGCAATTTCATGTCATTGATGCCCTTGTAAAATTAAATGCAGCAACTACTGTTTACAAAATACTACCATAAAAATAAAGAGGAACCTAAGAAATTTAGCAATTTGTGTTTTGGAAAATACTTGTGCAGCGTTATATCAAAAACCCACGTCGTTCATCGTTATTCAAATTCGACAGTTTACGTATTCTGCTATTCCATCGCTGTAACTATTTTTCTGTTTCACTGTTTCTCTTGTGGGTAAAATACAGAGGTCTCATTATGACATTCTGACTAATTGTAGCACACAATGCCAGAAATATTTGTTTTCCGATCGTACCATTTTACAATTGCTGCTGTATTATTATTATTATTATTATTATTATTATTATTATTATTATTATTATTATATTATTATTATTATTATTATTATTATTATTATTATTATTATTATTATTATTATTATTATCATTGAGTGAGAGAGCAGTGCATGCCATCAAAGTGACACTGGGAGTCTTGACCGACGGAGTGCCGCGACGAATATTACTGAGTTGTAGCCTTCAGTTTTATGCTAAATGCAACATTAGTTAATTGGGTAGATTCCATAAGCATACTACACACACACACCCACACACACACATATATATATACATACATACATATATATATATACAGTTAATCCAAACATGTAAGCACAAAAAAACACAACAACGCGAGGACGTGGAACAAGTATAGTATTATTGGACGCTCAGGAAAGAAGGAAAGAAGGAGGGTTTTACGTTTCGAGCCTACGCTCTTCAACAGAAAGATACACAGAAAAGAAACACGGGAAGAAACATACACAAACGCATGCAGACACGCCCATACACACACATATATTTAGGAAGTTAGACGTTATGGCTAGTCAGCGAGTAACCAGTGGTTTCGCACCTACAAAACGCGTAGAAGTATAATTACTCTTAGCAATGTGAACAGTGAATTAAATTGTCTAAATCAACTTTACTTTAAAAACAAGCTTTTATGTCAAATGAAGGGAAGACTATAATCAGTTTATTTATGTGGGGCAGCCATGATGTTTCTAATATTTGATTGGTATTTTATTTTATCGGCCCTGGAGGGATCGAGGGCAAAATGGAGCCCGTCCCAATTTAAAATCAGAACATAAAACCACCGGCACAAGTAGTGCAAATCACTTTTTCCCACGTTCTCATTGTTCTACTACCGCGAACCTTCTGGAATCTGTGTTAATTTGTTCTACTGTATGCACAAGGAATGAAGTCTGAAATTTTAAGCGATAGGACCAGGTGATTATTTTCTCATCGTCGAAAGGATGAAAAGCAACATCTACGTCGAAGTAATTTGATCTCAGAATGTAAAACCAGAAAAAATACCTCTAAGGAATTCGTCCGTCTTTTTCAGAATTTTCCAAGATCGATGCCAAGAGGAAGCCACAATAAGGCATTGAAATACTTGTCAAGCAATACAGAATCATATTGCTTTACATGATTCCTCAAAACGATAATGATTTTGATATTATCACATTGTACAAGCGTATCTCATTCTTCGGATTCTGCAATATTCATATTCGAATTAATGTTTAAATAAGAGGACGTTATTATATGTGGGTCACAGGAACATTACTTGATGATGTAGTTTATCAAGAAAGCAACGCTCTATATAATTCACATTACAAAGAAGGGATCTCGGGGTAATTAATCAACATAGTCTTCGATTACACTGGTTATTTTCATATGTTTTTTTAATCATGGAGACCTTCTGTCTGTAAGTGGATTTATATACTCGTCAACATAATGATCACTTATAAAGGTATTTAGAGATATCACCTGCATCACCTGTATCTTTGCCAATATGTATTATAACGTTCCAAATATAATTTCTCAATAGTGATATCAAGGTTTCCAATTATCATATCCTTCATGGTTCTACGTGCATGAAATTGAATTCTTTCCCTGAATGATTTGGTTCGATGATAAATAATATTTCTCATTAAACATGTTGGTATCAGGATGAAAAATAGAGAAGATTTGTTAGTTACATGTTAGCAATGAAATCTGGGCCATTTAAGATGGAAATTTTGATTGAAACAATATTTGAGCATACATGGAACTGATGATTTCATTACCGTACAAAACAACCCAAAATAGAATACTTGACAAACAAATTTCATGTCAATAATTCACAGATTGGAACGATTCTCTTCCGTCATGAATGACCGTGGAATTGCACCTAGAAAGTTACCCTCCAAGGCAAAAGTCCGGGCATGGTTGTTTATGGAAGACCAGCAGTCGCCCATGCATACCAGCCTGCCCTCTCCACACCACCGATGTTATCCAGGGGAAAGACAAAGACCGATACAGCTTGGCACCTGTGACGTCGCAACTTGTTTTTTACAGCTAAGTGAACTGGAACAACGTAAAATAAAGTGTTTTTCTCAAGAATAAAACGCAAAGACCTGTCCAGGAATCGAACTCACAACTTCATGATTGTGAACCCGATGCTCAAACCACTGAGCCATGTGTCTTAGAAGATACATATGATTTTTAATATTTATGGTTGTATTAAGGCGGTGAGCTGGCAGAAACATTAGAAAGCCGGGGAAATGCGTAGCCGTATTAAGTCTGCCGTTACCTTCTGAGTTCAAATTCCGGCGAGGTCGAATTTGACTTTCATTCTTTCGGGGTCGATAAATTAAATACCAGCTACACACTGTGACGGACCGGCATCCCGTCCAAGTGGGGAAGCTATACGCCAAGGAAACCGGGAAACCGGTCCTTATGAGCCAGGTGTGGCTCGAGAAGGAACAAACTTAATAAGAAAACTACTTCCACAACACTAGATTTCGTTATTCATTGTTGTTGATGTTTTTGCTGACTGCTCCATTTTGATATGTCCTTCTCGATGGTATTAGTATTTATGGTGAGATACGGCGGCGAAATGCTTAGCAGCATTTCGTCTGCCGCTACGTTCTGAGTTCAAATTCCGCCGAGGTTGACTTTGCTTTTCATCCTTTCAGAGTCGATTAAATAAGTACCAGTTACGCACTGAGGTCGAAATAATCGACTTAATCCTTTTGTCTGTCTTTGTTTATTCCCTCTGTGTTTAGCCCCTTGTGGGTAGTAAAAAATGAGTATTTCGTCTGCCGCGACGTTCTGAGTTCAAATTCCGCCGAGGTCGACTTTGCCTTTCATCCTTTGGGGGTCGATTAAATAAGTACCAGTTACGCACTGGGGTCGATATAATCGACTTTATCCTTTTGTCTGTTCTTGTTTGTTCCCTCTGTGTTTAGCGCCTTGTGGGTAGTAAAGAAATAAGTATTAGTATTTATGTTGGGTTCAATGTAGTTTATTGCAAGATACCAGAATGGGGCGTGATATCAGTATTTCTGTCATAATTTAAACTGAAAACCATGGTGCTCTACAGGATGGAGTCTATTGTTCTCTGGCGCATTCTTCCCTTTTCCTACGCTTTCCCAACCCTAAACAAGTACCACTGGGTATGTGACATCTTGCTTTGTCTACTTATAGCAAATGTATATATTCCTCTATCTGTTTTGTTTCTGCGCCATTAACAGTGTAAAGCTACGAAACAACTTTGCGACTTTCATGTGCCTTGTGAGCCTGCAAGACGTTCCTAAGTCCTTCTAACCACACATTTCATCTCGTTGTCTTTACGCCGATACCGCTCCTGTTATAACACGAAGATACAACGAACTAGGGTTCAACACTATGGGTTTTCGCCTCTGAACATCACCTATACCTTTCTTAGAAACAACTGTTGGCTTACAAGTATGAGGTTGGTAATCTTGCAGTTTCAGTTTGTTACATTACTGCCAGGAGTTCTAAGCAAAAAGGGGGAAAAAAGCCTGAAGGATTTATCCCATGGGATACCGAGTATTTCTTTCCCATCGTTAGAGAATGCCTCCTTCAGCTTGCAAATGAAAAGCAACCCCATACTGGAGATGATCAATTATGTAGGATTCCTCCATACCTGTCGGTGAATACATTTTCAGACATGGAAAAGCCGTTTAGCTAAGCATAACTGTACCAGAACATTGATTTTTACAGCAGCTTTAGCTGTACGACTCTCATATCATTATGTTCTTCATAAACAACTTGGATGTTCGACACTTTAAGCGTGTGTGCAAATGTGATTTTAACAATTGATAAACAACTTCTAACGTCATACATGTAATTCATATTTTTTTTTAATTGAAATTAGTTTTATTTTCTTATATACTAACGTGGGCGTACAATATTTTTTTCACATCTTTTGTGTATAACTTCTCTGTGGTGGTTTTCGATTTGATTTTTCTCTTTACAAGTTCATGTCTAGAAGTTTTGAAATCAATTTTTTTTATGAATTCACTGATAAAAAAAAACTGATTATATATTTAACAAAATACTTCAAGAGAAGACTTTCGAAAATCTTCGAAAAATTTCGTATGCGGATGTGTTTAAGAAAATATACAATATTTCATTTGGTTATTTAAGGCGGAGAGAGTTCTAAGCTTTAAGAAAAAAAAATTATTTTAAAAATAGTTTCACAAGCTCAATAGCAAATAATAATAAGAAGAAGAAAAAAAGAAGAGAATGGGGGGAAATGGTGGAGGGGAGTGGAAAGAGGGGGAGAAGGAGTTAAGAGACATCAATATAATAGGTGCCCCCGTAATAAGTAACAGCTATAATATTCTGAACTGATCGTCAAATGAATTATAGCAAGATTATAGCTGGGAAGAATAAAATTTGCATATGATATCGGTTTCAAACACTGGCATAAACCTATAATTTTCGGGGGCGGGGTAGGGAATTCGATTTCAGCATCTTTAGCATTCAGTTGGTACGTCTTTCATCAACTCCCAAAGGATAAAAGGCTAAGTCGAGCTTGGTGGCATCTGCAATCAGACCTTAAAAACACACGAAATACCTATTTCTTTACTACCCACAAGGAGCTAAACACAGAGAGGACAAACAAGGACGGGCAAACGGATCAAGTCGATTGCATCAACCCCAGTGCGTAACTGGAACTTAATTTATCGACCCCGAAAGAATGAAAGGCAAAGTCGACCTCGGCGGAATTTGAACTCAGAACGTAACGGCTGACGAAATACTGCTAAGCATTTCGCCCGGCGTGCTAACGTTTCTGCCAGCTCGCCGGCTTAATTAGCATGTAAATATTAGGTTAAAACATTTGCAATAGAAACCGGCAAAGGTTGCATGTCGGATGCGAATCCACATTATCTGTAAACAAGAAGTATACGAAGTACAATCTTCACTGCTAAGAATTCAGTTTCTAAAATGGTCAGACAGTTTGGAAGGATTGCTCTCCTCTGAAGGGATAATGCCTGTCATATTTACAAGAAATATCGGTTCCATTCTCTGGAGTAGCACTCCACATTTTTTTCCGCAAAATAATTTTAACCAAATACTTATAGTTATTATCTATAGCATTATTTGATTCCAGACGTACTTTTGTCGGGTTCCGACCTTCCATATATTACTCGCTCTCTCTCTCTCTGTTACTTGTTTCAATCATTTGACTGCAGCCATGCTGGAGCACCACCTTTAGTCGAGCAAATCGACCCGAGGACTTATTCTTTGTAAGCCTAGTACATATTCTATCGGTCTCTTTTGCCGAACCGGTAGGTTACGGGGACTTAAACACACCAACATCGGTGGTCAAGCGAAGTGGGGCGGACAAACACAGGCACACAAACATATACACACATACATACATATATATATATAATATATATATATAATAGATATATATATATATTATATATATATAGAGAGAGAGAGAGAGAGAGAGAGAGAGAGAGGGAGAGAGAGAGTGAGAAAATAGTAAAAGGTGAAAAAACTACAGAAGGCTTGTTTTGAAAGGTTAAAAAATATATTTACTATTTACTATTTTCTATATATTCAACCACGTGCTTTCACAAACCAACTTTCTCATCTATATATATATATATTTATACATACATATATACGACGAGCTTCTTTCAGTTTCCGTCTACCAAATCCAATCACAAGGATTTGGTCGGCCCGAGGCTATAGTAGAAGACACTTGCCCAAGGTCCCACGCAGTGGGACTGAACCCTGAACCATGAGGTTGGTAGGCAAGATACTTACCCCACAGCCACTCCTGCGCCTATATATTGTATATATATATACCGGGTGAATTTTCTATACGTTTTGTATTAAACCCTTGGTGTAAACATCATCTGATAACTTAGCTTTCTATATTTGTATTAATTTGTGGATATACGGTTGTAACGTACGATTCCTTGAATACTTATAAATGCAAACGCGTTCACATAATTTCTCATATATTGAAATTAATTATACACGAAGAAGGGTCGAAAGCGACTGCATACCTATGAATAGCCAAAGGTTTAATAAATCTCTCTTCAGCTGTTATACCTCCTGATATTTCTTTATATGTGCGTGCATGTATAATATGATATTCAAATATATAATTCTATATACAAGCAGGTATATATTATTACTTATGTGTGCGAGTAATGTTATCAAAGATTTGCTATGCATTTCACCTGACATTTATAATGCCCTCCTAAATCAGTGCAACTCATAATCCCTCTTTTCTAAACCAAGGTAGCTTACCTACGTTAAATAACATCCAAGTTTCAATAAAATTACATCCAATCCCTATATTTTAGGAAAGGGTACATTTGCTAACATAGTGACGCACACATGCATATATATATATATATATATATATATATATATATATAATATATTTGTGTGTATGTATATATATATATATATATATATGTGTGTGTGTGTGTGTGTGTGTGGAGGCGCAATGGCCCAGTAGCTAGGGCAGCGGACTCGCAGTTGTAGAATCGCGGTTTCGATTCCAGACCGGGTGTTGTGAGTGTTTATTGAGCGAAAGCACCCAAAAGCTCTACGAGGCTCCGGCACGGGGTTGGTGGCGATCCTGCTGTACTCTTTCGCCACGCCACAACTAGCTTTTTCTGTTCGTGGCGCTCTTCTGTTGGTCATCTGAAGTGCGACAGTCATGAAGAGACGAAGCGCATTGTGACAGCGATGTGTAGCAACATCTGGTAGCCTGGTCAGTCACGGTGCTCACGATGATATATATATGTGTGTGAGCGTGTGTCTGTGTGTGTGTGTGTATGTGTGCGCGCGCGTGTGTGTGTGAGTGTCTGTGTGTGTGTGTTTATAAACAAGAGGACTGGATAAGATATGATCCGGGTGACATATGTTGGATAGGGAGCGGAACCTTAGAAGTGGTAAATATCCAACCGAGGTGTATATCGCAGGCTACTATCTCAGGCCAAGGATATCTTTATTGAATGTGAGGTTACGTTGTCGCAAGAAGGTGTACGTTAACACATGGAAGATCCTATCAGAAGGTGTAGATATCCCAGTAGCAGTGTAGGATATAAAGGTATAAATGTATTGAGAAATTAGGTTTAAAAGAAGGAAGAAGGAAAGAAAGAAAAAGACATGAGTGAGGAGAAAGAGGAATTTAAGCAAGGTCATTTGACCTGTAATATCCCAGGAATTATCAAGGGGAATGGTATTTGAAAATAAGATGATGTAGAGGAAAGAGGAATTTTTCAAATTTTCGAATTTTCCCCATCCTCATTCCTTCACATAGTTTTTTTAGATACCAGTCCTCTTTCCTTAAAGTCTGTGATACTACCGGCCGTGGAGGCGCAATGGCCCAGTGGTTAGGGC
>NC_043019.1:1647902-1650402 GCF_006345805.1 Octopus sinensis
GTTTGTGAATGACCGGTTTCTTAATGAAAAACTGTGGTATGTAACCAGACCAACGGAACAAACCTCACTAGATTCACATAGACAATTGTGTCCGCCTCCTCCACACTCGTATTCATTAATTTAATTAGAAATGCCAATCAATATATGTAATTATATATTTGAAAAGAAAATATCGTTCGAAGTAATCTTTCCAGAATATATTGTTTCATTACGGCGTATATGTAAATTAAGACAATACAAAAATATATGAACAAATATATATATTTTAATTATATAGAGTGAGAAGACAGAAATTGAGAAAATTGTCGCGAGTTTTACAATATGAAAATAAGTATAAAATATCTAACAACATTTTTCCACTTCTCACTTTACCTTCAGTAAAATTACTTGAAATGTCATAAGACATTTCTTGGACGAGAATATAGGAATATTATAAGCATTGAACCAAACATCACACAAAATTTACAAGAACAAACATACATAGATTTAGATACGAAACATATATATGACTGCATCAGTTAATTATACATGAAGCTTAGCACACCTCCACACTATCAACGGTGAAATGGAAGAATCCTGTAGTTTAATTATTCGTTAAAATATATGATTTCAAATATATCCACGCTAATTAATCCCTTCAAGTCTAATAGAAACCTGTTCAAAGTTTAAATATTTCTCTAATATGATTAAACTTAAAAGTAATTAAGATCTAATTTAAAACTTTTTTAATATAATTAAACTTAAAACTAATTCACAACTTATTTAAAACTTTCTACTAAATGATTAACCTTAAAAGTAATAACTTATGATTCTAAATTTATTCATTCACGAATTTTCGCTAATATCTTTTCTCTAAATATTTTATATATGATTTGTGGGTACGACCTTTCTGTGTAAGTTTTCCGTATGAAGTTTTGCTACCGCATTTTACTGCATGTTTCGTTATAGTATTGGGTTCTATGCGAGGCGTTTTGTGGGTATTCATTTAAAAAGAATCGTATGAGTATAGTGTGGAATGTAGTAAACTATGTACGTCTAATTTCTCATTTGTACAATAGACGTCAGCTTGCGATAATCTAAACAGAATGATAACAGTATCCGTCACACGGAGCTTGGAGGGCCATAAGCATAGCCACTTACTCCAAAATCAGACAAAAATACATTTTAAAATGAGAAATAAATTATATGATTATTTAATGTTAAAATTCTTTGGTGGATTTTGCCGCACGCACACACACACACAACACACCACACACACACACACACACGCACACACACACACACACACACACACACATATATATATATATTTCTTTATTGCCCACAAGGACAGATGAACGGATTAAGTCGATTACATCAACTCCAGTACGTAACTGGTACTTAATTTATCGACCCCGAAAGGATGAAAGGCAAAGTCGACCTCGGCGGAATTTGAACTCACAACGTAATGGCAGAAGAAATACGGCTACGCATTTCGCCCGGCGTGCTAACGTTTCTGCCAGCTCGATATATATGCGCGTATGTGTATGAGTGTGTTGTTGCTGCGTGTGTACATGCAGATGTATTTGCCTTTCTACTCAATATTTCATTCATGGGCGCCGTCTAATGACTGAAACAAGATTAAGGTAAAAGATAAGCGGTAAGTGATGAAAGGCTGCCCAAAGTGTATTTCCCTTAAATGAAAGGCGAAAATATACGGTTGGAATGATTTCGATGAAAAATCTGTTCAGTGAAGGATTTCTGAGAATGAGGACCTAAACTAACAACAGATGATTCCTATTTCCAGTTATGGCAGTTCTTCGTTTCCGAAGCCAATAAGGAACAGCGGCCGACTACATGTAGCGTTGTGGCTACCAATATTCATACCTTTCAGTGCCTATCTGTTTCTTTATTGCCCACAAGGGGCTAAACACAGAGGGGACAAACAAGGACAGACAAATGGATTAAGTCGATTACATCGAACCCAGTGCGTAACTGGTACTTAATTTATCGACCCCGAAAGGATGAAAAGCAAAGTCGACCTCGGCGGAATTTGAACTCAGAACGCAACGACAGACGCAATACCGCTAAGCATTTCGCCCGCTGTGCTAACGTTTCTGCCAGCTCGCCGCCTTAATAGACACCTTTCAGTGTCTATCGTCTTCGTCTCTTCTCCGTCGCTGTCGTAGGAATTTTCTTTCTGTCAGCATTTAGTAGTTTTAAAGTGAGTCAGTCCGGGCTCCCACTCTTTAAAATTGAAGGTCTGAAAACAATGGCTCAGTGAACTAAAACGGATGGGGTGACTAACAAGCTGTAGCTTTCTCATTAAAATAACCTCCTTCAAGGTGAACTGCCTTACAGAGCTGGTACCACTGTCTATACTGGATTTTCAGCATATTCTCCTAATATGCACCCAATGGAAAAAATGTGGCCCTTTCACCCATTTACAAAACTATTTAGGGTGTTTGCTTAATTTATCGTTAAATTAGAGAAATGTAGTGTCAGAACTGCTTGTTTTCTC
>NC_043019.1:1657902-1717902 GCF_006345805.1 Octopus sinensis
AGAAGAGACGGAAAATTGACTGGTGAGATAAGAGAAGCGGAATTCATAACAGGAACGCGGATATATTTCTAATTTCCTTTGTTTACACAAACACACACACACCTGCTCTCTCTCTCACACACACACACGCATGTATGCATATACATATATTTACACGCGAACGATGCATTATAGCTGTGGAGTAAGACGTTTGCTACCTACGCCTATGGCTATGGGTTCAGTCCACTGCGTGGCGTCTTGGTGAAGAGAGATTAGGCAGACAAAAATCTAAAAGAATACATACATATAGATAAACATGGTTTTGTTTTGTTCACGTTGCAGTAAACTAGCGCTTCAGCAAAGGAGGCTGATTGAAAATCTCTAAAGATAATCTCGGTTTAATGACTGAAACAAGTAAAAGATTATATATATATATATATATATATATATATTATTAATATAGAATGAATTTTGTTTTTCAGAAAAAAAATTTCAACAAGAATCAGTAGCATATTAAAATACCGTTAAAGGTTAAAATTATAAACAATTTATAAAACAAGGGCAAAAGAAAAATTATTTCCATGCCACAATTTAAAAAACAAAGTTCTGTTGACTAGCTTCCCCGATTTCAGCACCACGTATATTTATAATCAGTGTATAATTATATGTGGAGATTGACGACTTAAAGTCTGTTATCAGCATATTGGCATGGAAATAATTTTTCTTTTGCCCTTGTTTATAAGTTGGTTATATATATGTATATATATATAGTCAATCAAAATATCCTTTGAGAATAAAGTGTACTGGATTTCACATAAGTGCTCTTGATATAAAAAATATCTAAAAGCCTAAGGTATTTAGAGATTCAATTTGAACGATTATATATTAAAGAGTAAAAGTAGGAAAAATAATATCATAAAAATCACTGTATAGATACGTCCATAATATAAACAATATTGTATTAATAAATAAATATATAAGGTATAACTATGATATTTTTTTTATATTTGAGAGATCTTACTATTATTCCATGATTATACTACTTTTCGAAATGGATTCAAAGTTCTGAAAACTTATTGATTACATCCCTAAAAGGAAAGGAATTATGGTTCTTCTACTTACACACAGCCATTACGGATTCTTACAAAGCATTTTACCATGGAGTTACTCTTTTCTCCTTACTCTTTTACTCTTTTACCAGTTTCGGTCATTTGACTGCGGCCATGCTGGAGCACCGCCTTTAATCGAGCAACTCGACCCCGGGACTTATTCTTTTGTAAGCCCAGTACTTATTCTAACGGGGATATAAGCACACCAGCATCGGTTGTCAAGCAATGCTAGAGGACAAACACAGACACACAAACACACATACGCATATATATATATGTATATACGACGGGCTTCTTTCAGTTTCCGTCTACCAAATCCACTCACAAGGCATTGGTCGGCCCGGGGCTATAGCAGAAGACACTCGCCCAAGATGCCACGCAGTGGGACTGAACCTGGAACCATGTGGTTGGTTAGCAAGCTACTTACCACACACCCACTCCTGCGCCTGTTATATTATTTTTTCAAAATTTTTTGCCCAAATTTATACTAGTACATTTTTATACCAATAACGTTTTAAATACATACTATATGATTTTAAATAGCATCTATATCATTTGATTTACTACACTGAAATTAAACATTTTCTCTGACGAGTGGATATACTTCCTAATTATGCTTATCAACTTTGGATCTCATTTCAAGTTATAGTTTAATCATGAAATGATCGTAAGATCTCTGAAATATTTTGTAAAAATCATAGTTGTATTTTATGTTTATTTATTTATAACATATTGTTTATATTATAGACGTATCTCTACTGAGACTTTTGCGATACATTTTTTCCTAATTTTACTCTCTAATATATCTGTGTTTTTATGTACATAACTTTGCATACATTTTGTACGTGTGTCTTATGTATAAGTGTATGCGTGTTTGTGTGGGTTTTTGTGCGTGTGTGTATTTGTGTCTGTATGTGTTTTTGTGTGTGTTTGTGTGTATGTGTGTATTTGTGTGTATGTGTGTGTTTGTGTGTATGTGTGTGTTTGTGTGTATGTGTGTGTTTGTGTGTATGTGTGTGTTTGTGTGTATGTGTGTGTTTGTGTGTATGTGTGTGTTTGTGTGTATGTGTGTGTTTGTGTGTATGTGTGTGTTTGTGTGTATGTGTGTGTTTGTGTGTATGCGTGTGTTTGTGTGTATGTGTGTGTTGTGTGTATGTGTGTGTTTGTGTGTATGTGTGTGTTTGTGTGTATGTGTGTGTTGTGTGTATGCGTGTGTTGTGTGTATGTGTGTGTTGTGTGTATGCGTGTGTTTGTGTGTATGTGTGTGTTTGTGTGTATGGTGTGTTTTGTGTGTATTGTGTGTTTGTGTGTATGTGTTGTGTTTTGTGTGTATGTGTGTATTTGTGTGTATGTGTGTGTTTGTGTGTATGTGTGTGTTTGTGTGTATGTGTGTGTTTGTGTGTATGTGTGTGTTTGTGTGTATGTGTGTGTTTGTGTGTATGCGTGTGTTTGTGTGTATGTGTGTGTTTTGTGTATGTGTGTGTTTGTGTGTATGTGTGTATTTGTGTGTATGTGTGTGTTTGTGTGTATGTGTGTATTTGTGTTTTTGTGTGTGCTTGTGTGTATGTGTGTGTTTGTGTGTATGTGCCTGTATGTGTTTTTGTGTGTGTTTGTCTGTATGTGTGTGTTTGTGTGTGTGGTTATGCTTGAATGTGTATGTTTGCGCGCGCGCTAAATTTTAAAAAAAGCGAATGTAAATATCCTTCGGATAACAGTGCGTTGCAAAATTTAATTTGCACAAGTAAAGACAAAAGTGAGATAAAATAAAATTCACATGTAAGTCCATCACTTATTCACAACATAAATGATTCATTTTTAATGCCAGAAGTAACAAAAGCTGTAATTTTCAACGTCAACTTTGTAAAAACTAGTGATAGATAACGTAGGCAACGTAATTGTAAATTCTCGTTTGGAAACAATGTATGGTGTGGGATTTATATTTATGCTTTAAATTTTATCGTTTTGCTGGGATCTCTAGTGACAATATCAATATCATTTATCATTGTGCGTTATATCTTATACACGGTGAAATATTATCCAAGTGCAATCCATTAAACATTATCTTTACACCCCATCACTTTTTCGAGCACAAATCTAATCTCACACTTTTAATTATATATTATCTCTAATTATATGTTAACATAACCGCGAAGTTCCTAGGGAAACTTTCTTTAACCGTGATTCGAATGAAAATCAAGTCCTATTTCTGGGCGCCACATATATTGTGTGCGTACGAATTGAAGCGGTAGTTATTCAAAATGTTACCTATTTCTAAGTTAGGTTGATTACTACGCGTTTTCAGCGATCGCTTTCAGTATTTGACTGTTAATAATTTTTTTGATCCCAGCCGAGATGGAAGCTGAAATTTAAATAAAGGCATATGTTATGTTTCCCGAAGGAGGAAAATCTCATACGATAGTTTTTCAAATCGTTTAACACTGATGAAATTCAATTTAATTTAATGATTGATCGAATACTGAAGCAACCATGATCCATAAGGCATCTACGCACAATATCACCGCCAATGAGTACATTTCTATTAGGTCTGCAGACCTGCTATATATAGCAGCCTAGCTTATAAAAGTGACATTTTCTCACCTTATTTGAAATTATTTACTGTGGTGAGTAGCTTCCTTACAAACCACATGGTTCCAGGTTCACTCCCATAGTGTGGCGCCTTGGGCCAGTGTCTTCTACTATAGCCTCGGGCCGACCAGAGCCATCTGAGTGGATTTGGCAGACAGAAACTGAAAGAAGCCCGTCGTATATAAGTATATATATATGTGTCTGTATATATGTTTGTGTGCCTGTGTTTGTCCCCCACAACATCGCTTGACAACCGATGGTGGTGTGTTTACATCCCCGTAGCTTAGTGGTTCGGCAAAAGAGACCGATAGAATAAGTACTAGGCTCCAGCAAAAGAGACCGATAGAATAAGTACGGTGCTCCAGCATGTCCACAGTCACATGACTGAAACAAGTAAAAAAGTAAAAGAGTAATAATGTAACTAGAATGGTGATGATGAGGATGACTTCAAATAGATGTCTGGTTAAGGCCAAACAACGAAAGATAACTTCGTAGCCAATTATAATGCAAATTTCCTTTGAGAACTTAATTCTTAAATTCTAAAAAGTATTTCCCCCTTTTCTTTGAGAAACTTCAAGAATTCTTGCCAGAGTTAGTATTCTTTCACCTACCAAGAACGAAAATTCAATTAAGACTTGAAATTTCTTTTACTCGGTACTCAGTACGTTACATTTTATTACCACGAATTTTCGGAGCTAACACAACTAATCTCTTTGTTCCTTTAAAATTCATCCCTTCAATATATCTACATAAGCCAGCCAAAATTGATATTGATTTAAGATTTCAGAAATCACAAACTTCCATTCCTTTTAATTTTGCACTTTGAAAGTTATTTACAAGAAAATTACATTTACAAGTGAATGAAGAATAATTTCAAATATGTTAGATAGATTAACTGAATTCCTAAATAAATAGAATTGGTTATAACTTGAAGGCACCTGATCACAGGTCTGTTCAAACAGGTCTCATCTGGGATGTGAAAAAGCAACACATCTGTTTGTAAATAATTCCGCAAGGCTTACATCGTTATATCAAAAGAAGATGTGAACACTATGGTGGGATATCAGCCAACAATTTCATTCGGAATCGAAACGAACCACATGAATGTGATTCCAAAATAATACGACAGATGCCGTAAATGATAAGCACAGCTAGTTCAATCTTCGAAGCAATTAAATATGTCCCTCTATTCTAGATTGGTGAGACCCATATGTATCTAATCAGAACAAATACCATCGTATGATGGCATGGTATATTGGTTCTAATAAGTAGGAAATCCATAAGTATCTGATCAAGGCCAAGTGGTCAGTAACTAAACCTGTCCATAGTGGTATTTATCAGTGATGTGAGGTACCTTCTGAATAAACCGTACCCATACAGCGATGACACGATGGGGGTCAACTAGATTACTAATAATATAGCAATTATGAAAACCGTTCGATGTTCATGAAGATTGGGGGAAAACATTGGTGCTCATAACACATGTGGTTATAACACAGAAGATGAATCTGGGAAACTTGATTTCACTTGAGAAAAATAATTTATTGTACAGAGGAAGTCCTTAAAGAATTAATCTCTGAGATCAGACTATATGTGACATAGAAAACAACATTTTCAAATTATTCGATTAAAGTAGTTTTGAATAGTCATACAAGCACATAATGGAAACAACTAGGGCGCTTCTATTATCAAGTGTGCTTTATCAGTTATCAACTGAAGTGAAACCTGAACAGCAATAACTGAAACACGTGTAGTTCATTCATATTTAATTAATTTAGTGTTAACTAAAGAAGGAGATAATTAAGAAAGTATAGTATATACCCTGCTGTTATAATGGTTAGATCCTTTAAGTATTATTTCGTGATGTGCAAATGGATACCATGAGTTTACTTTCAGATATACTCATAAGGTTAATTTTTGCGTATTATCTGAAATAGAATAACCGCATATGAATCCCCCAAACTGAATCATTATTGACTTTTATTAGATACTCTGTATATTTCTAGATAATTATATAAATATATGATAAATAAGATCCCAAGGTACGATATACAGATGCATGTAATACTGAAGGGTTGTACCTGAAAATTTGGAAATTCGTTTTCCCAAATTATTTAAATATATATATATATAAGGTCAATCTATGCCAAGTGGTGTTACTCTGCTTGATTTAGCGTGGTTACTATGGCAACAGCGTATTAATCAGTGCTCGCATGAGGGGGACGGAAAATGGATTTAGCAGGAATCTTTATTCAGCACAACAATTGTTTTGACCCATCCTGCATTCTGTCCCTTACCTCTGCTGACACTTTCGCCCCAACTTTCTCTCTCTTTCCTCCTGCATCTTGCAGCTCACCTGCGACGGACCGGCGTTCCGTCTAGGTGGGAATCCTATACGCCAAGGAAACCGGGAAACTGGCCCTTATGAGCCAGACATGGCTCGAGAAGGAACAAACATCCATTCAAAAGAACAGCAATAACGACTAGGTAACTAAAATATATTCTAAGACAAATAAGGAATATTCTACCTCAGCTCCCTATGTTATATCAACGCAATTTCTCCACCTGAACACATAATTCGTAGAAAATCTAGTTTAACGTCTCCTGGGTATATAAAAATACAAATACTTGTACTAGGGCTACAAATCCAAAATTTTATATTTTATAACCAACAAATGATGGAAAGTTAAAGCATAAAAATACTTATCGCAGTGCTCCAGCATGACCCCAGCTACTTGACTGAAAAACATAAAAGAATAAAAGAATACTTAACAATTACTCATAAATGTACTCATATAGATTAAATGCTGAGACCCCCTTCGGTCATGACTGACCATCGGATTGCACCTAAAAACTTCCCCTCCGAGGCACAAGACCGGACAACGTTGTTTACCGAAGACCAGCAGTCGACCATGCATACCAACCTCCTCTCTCCACACCACTGATGTTATACAAGGGAAAGGCAAAGGGGCCGATACAGCTTGGCACCAGTGACGTCGCAACTCATTTCTACAGCTGAGTAAACTGGAGCAACGTGAAATAAAGTGTCTTGCTCAAGAACACAACACGCAGCTCGGTCCGGGATTAGAATTCACAACCTCACGATCGTAAGCTCGACGCTCTAACCACTGAGCCATGCGCCTTCTCATACATTAGATACCAATACAGAAAACGTAAGTAATCTATATATGACCAATGATTTCGTCTGTCGTTACATTCTGAGTTCAAATTCTACCGAGGTCGACTTTGCCTTTCATCCTTTCGGAGTCGATAAATTAAATACCAGTTTCGCACTGGGGTCGATGTAATCGACTTAATCCCTTTGTCTGTCTTTGTTTGTCCCCTCTATGTTTAGCCCCTTGTGGGTAGTAAAGAAATATATATATGACCAATGATCCTCTGTCTGGGCCTTTCGCGGTATGAAGCGTAAATAAATATTCTTCGAAACGAAAGACCCGGAGGAAAATATGGCGTGAAATAGGAAATGGGTATCACTGAACAATTAGCGGCAGAGAGAGAAGGAACCATGTGGAAAACATTTTATGCGACATAGCATACATCAACTAGCTCATTAAACCCTTTTGCTCGAAATATTGGACATAGTTTATAATTAATTTTGATCTCATCTGCAACTTAATAGTAGTCGTGTAATTATTCTAAATTGAATACATTATTGCGTAAATCACAGTTATAATTGAATTGCTAAATTAATATTCATGCATTATAATCTTGCCTAATCTGGTGCCTTATACGATTAACATCTCCTAATAAATTATATCTAATATCTTTCTATTAACATCTTAACTCTTGTAAGCCCGGTACGTTTCATCTTAATCTGATAGGCGTGCAGCTATCGCAGACCGCACATGGGTTGCATTAAATTTAAACACAGGAATCTTATTGTTCTTAATCATAGCTACTACACAAACCACAAATACAACATGCAGATAATTAATCTTATTTACACATACCGTTTCACAAATCTTTCCAATCCCAACAATACATCTTATATAAGAAATTCTAATACAAAACGACTATTTGGAGCGAAAATATATGCTCTAAAAACCCAAAAATGAGTTACCTAACCAATAGTAACACAGTCCTTTTTTCCATAAAGCACAAAGGAAGCTCAAAATAGTATAAGACAGTTAAAAGAGGACTAGATTTAACATATGGAGATGACTAACTTGTCTTATAAACCTTGTCTGCAAGCGAAACTTATGAATTGTCTATAACAAAAATAATACCTATTCCTTTGCTACTCACCAGGGGCTAAACATAGAGGAGACAAACAAGGACAGACAAATGGAGTAAGTCGATTATATCGACGCCAGTGCTTAACTGGTACTTATTTAATCGACCCCGAAAGGATGAAAGGCAAAGTCGACCTCGGCGGAATTTGAACTCAGAACGTAGCGGCAGACGAAATACCTATTTCTTTATTACCCACAAGGGGCTAAACATAGAGTGGACAAACAGGGAGAGACATAGGTATTAAGTCGATTACATCGACCACAGTGTGAAACTGGTGCTTAATTTATCGACCCCGAAAGGATGAAAGGCAAAGTCGACCTCGGCGGAATTTGAACTCACAACGTAGCGGCAGACGAAATACCGCTAAGCATTTCGCCCGGCGCGCTGAAGTTTCTGCCAGTTCGCCGCTATTCTACTACAAAAATAATACCTTTAATTCAAAGTAATGTTCTCTCAAATTGTAATTGATATGTACTTAAATATATTTCCATACTACTAATCCAATATTCTAAATAATAATACCTTCATTAGCTGTTTTAATCTTAATCTGTATACGACGTAGAAATATCATACGCATGCATCGTCCTCAGTATCTTCCAAATATTCTTCTGTAGACTGACAATAAACTAACACTTGATTAATGTCTTTGAAATGACAAAATTAAATATTATAATCAAAACTAATGCTAACTTAACTAAACTTATTATGTGTATATTCATACTAATTTTTTATAAATTTTTTTTTTTTTGCTTCAGCAGTGTGGAAGCACTACGTCGGTTACGACGACGAGGGTTCCGGTTGATCCGAATCAATGGAACAGCCTGCTCGTGAAATTAACGTGTAAGTGGCTGAGCACACCACAGACACGTGTACCCTTAACGTTGTTCTCGGGGATATTCATCGTGACACAGAGAGTGACAAGGCCGGCCCTTTGAAATAAAGGTACAACAGAAACAGGAAGTAAGAGTGAGAGAAAGTTGTGGTGAAAGAGTACAGCAGGGATCACCACCATCCCCTGCCGGAGCCTCGTGGAGCTTTAGGTGTTTTCGCTCAATAAACACTCACAACGCCCGGTCTGGGAATCGAAACCGCGATCCTATGACCGCGAGTCCGCTGCCCTAACCACTGGGACATTGCGCCTCCACGTGCTTCAGCAGTAAACCTCATTCTATGAATTATTTCATATAACTTATATATCAAAAATAGTTGCCGAATGCAACTGTTCTTTTCCTCTTTTTATCCGTCATTTAACACCCCTACTTTAAGCCTTAATCTATGTAAGTTTTTTTATGCTATATTACAAAAGATATAATCCAATATTAATCTTAATTGTTTTGTTAATACAACCACATTTCTTACATAATGAACCTGTTGCTTTATCCGCCGACATTGTCGTATATTCTTCATCAATCTCACTTCGTCTAAGTAATTTAGATAAAAGAACGAGCAATCTCGGACCTTATGTGTTTATATATATATATATATATATATATAAACACATAAGGTATCCACTTATAGGAATTCAACACGCTAGAAAGAACAGCTAGGTTCCATAACCACAAAAATTAGGGATGAAATTCGACAGGAACGATTTGAAAAATTGAAAAACATGTTACCATCTAGTTTTTGGACCAATTGGTTTCTGATTTTAGTTTAGCGCTTCAAAGAACTTGATAGGTGTAATCTTCTTCATCAGGACCACCTAGGGTTAAACGTATACACACGGGACGATCAAATCTACTTGCCCTGTGTTTATACGTCCTAACCTTTTCAAAATCTACTGCGCAGCCGCAGTCCTTCGCCGGCAATAAAAAAACCGCCAACTTTTAAAACCGATTTTTTTTATTGCTAGCGTAGGATTGCGGCTGCGCAGTAGATTTTGAAAAGGTTAGGACGTATAAACACAGGGCAAGAAGTTTTGATCGTCCCGTGCTTATACGTTTGTATGTATAACATATACGTGTATATGTTATATTTGTTCTTCACTCATTTAGTATTTCTCTTATTTTTATCTTATGTCCATAATCTGCCAATCGTTCGTCACGAAACAAGATGAAACACGTAGGTTGAAGTGTTGCTGACGAAGTCACAGATGTGTGATGAAAGGTCTCCAGACAATTGACATGAAATTAAATAAAAATACTAATTAGAGAAGAACGAATAAATAGTGCGTGTGTTCAATTGGGAAGACGAAAAAGATATATATTGTTTTACCACCCTTATTCCTTGTTCCACAGCTCTATTGCACCATTTCAATCGACTTTCCTTCCAACCGCAAATGATGTCTATATTTTTCACATAGTCTCATTATTTAGGTCCAAATGGTACAAATATTCTCTTATCTAATATTTTCTCAGAGTTTGCCCATTTCATTTAACCTCGCCTATCATTTAGTCAATAACGTGTATTCCCCACACTTTAAGCTTTTATGTTTCTCGAAATGTTAGTTGATATGCGACACGTGCTCAGGATATCACTTTTTCAATACCTATTGTTTGTTGACTTTATATCAGAGTCGTTCGAGTAAGCACTACACCTGACATTATCTACAATATATTACATATAAAACTGAGTTATAATTCTTCATCTATAATGTACTTCTTTCTAGTAAGATTATGTTTAAGGGCTTTATTGTATATCAATAATTTATAACACATAATCTAGTAGCATGAAATCTTCCTACCACATAACAGTATTCATTCTTATACATTTATGCATTTCCCTTTATTATTTCAGATTTCAGTGAGCTTTATCTTGTCAGGTGAGTAGTATATATTTTACGAATATTTATATTTGCATCGTAACATGTTTATCACTTACTCCATCTGACGTTAAATACCTTCACAAAGTCATTGACCGTTTTCTTTCTTTTTTTTTTTTTTGCTTTCAGTCTTTTAAAGTGTTATTCACGTTGATCAGATCTACAAGTTACACGAATAAACTCAGTTAATGCACGTTTTGTTACTCTCTCTCTCTCTTACATATCAGAAACCTTACTGCATTTGCGCAGAAAAAAGTAACGCTCAACAAGAAAAATATAGTATATTCCAATTAATATTTCATGCCTTTAAATATTTTTTCCTATTATTTCTCAAATCTTCCAAATATTAAAGCCTTTTGAAATCTGGGATTTGTTCTATATTTAGACTAGAATAACATCTGATTTGAAATATTGTTAACACAATCCTCAGAAAAATTCTGGTGAAAGCTACGATGTATTTACGTCTGAGGCGACGAGCTTGTGCTTCATACTCCGGATTTATATGGCAATTTTTCAACACAGCCATGAAGATATGTAAATAAAGAATAATAAAAAAAGAATCTATATATATATTTTAACATTTATACTACTTTCTGTCACTACTGTCAATATTAGCTTTTGTTGATTCTCTTGCCATAGTGACAGCAACTACAAACATTTAATGATAATAAAAAAAATTGAAATTGTATTACTAGGAGTGTATTATCGAATTGCTGTGCATCTCTCTTGAAGCCAATGACAGAATTTAAGCGAGTTTTAACCAACCCTTTCAGCACATTGTGCAGAAACGTAATCGCTCTCTCGTTGTTTGCATATTGGTAATATGATGTAGTAAATGGAATATTTCTTTTATTAGTAAATCTTGCTGAATATAACATATATATATATATTATATATATATATATAATATATATATATATTATATATATATATATATGCACTGAATATAACATATATATATATGCAGCACGGAATTTTGTTAGTGAACAGGTCACGGTCTCAAAGCGACGAAAATATCTTGGCAAATTAAATTTAAATGTTGAAGTGAGTCTAAACGTGTTTGTGAGTTTCTTAAAGGCCTTCTAATCACCTTCCAAGCTGCAATTGTTTTCGTTCCAGCACACGGTCTCAGATAAGTCACTTGCTATGCAAGTAATATATATATATATATATTATATATATATATATTATATATATATATATATATATAATATATATATATAGATATATATATAACTAATGTAGGATAAAAATTTTTTCGAAAAAAAATGTTATCAATGGCCAGCATATCAAAAATACCTTTAAAGGTTAAAATTATAAATAACTTATAAAATAAGTGCAAAAGAAAAATTCTAATTCCAAATATACCGAAAAAAGACACAAGCCAATAGAAATTTCTAAAAAGTTCCGTTATTAACGTATTGGTTCCAAGTTCGTATCACACGTGTCTCGAGATGTGCTGAGGATTTTCTATTTTGGATATATTTGGGGTACTTAGGTCTGCTCTGCTCAGGACTCATTGCTTGCTTTTTCCATGGGTATGAGTAAGTATTTCATTTATGTCTTACGTATTTATCGCTGAGGAGGGGAAAGTTCTTTTAAATTAACCCCGAAATTGGGATCAATACGGTAATAACGGAATTTTTTAGAAATTTCTATCGGCTTGTTTCGAGACGCATAAATTATAAGGGTTATTGAGAATTTTGTCTTTTTTCGGCATATTTGGCATTAGAATTTTTCTTTTGCCCTTATTTTATAAGTTATGTATATATATCTATATGTATGTATGTATGTATGTATGTATGTATGTATGTATGTATGTATGTATGTATATATTCTTTCGTTCAACGCGTATATATGTTCCCAGGTCTCTGACAATTATTGGCACTACTACCACATTTTTCAGCGACCACAGCTGCTTAAACTCCCAAGCTAACCTCTCATATCTATCGACATTTCTTCCTTCCTTATCGCATAACTTATTAGCTGGGCATGCTATATCTATGATACAGCACTGTTTGCGTTCTTCTCAATTAACACAATGTCAGGCTTCCCATTCTGTATCTCATAGTCGCACTGAATCATAAGATCCCAAAAGATATTTGCATTAGCATTTTCGATTATGTCTTCGGGTTTATGTAACAATAATAATATAACAAACAGTTAATGATGTCAATTAACAAATATCTTTAAGTTCTGAATATAAATAATTTCAGAGGATTCCTAACAATTGAACTAAAAACGACGAAACCATGTAAACCGCAAGCTAATTGATTAAAATATTTGCGGGATCTATGCCAGTAATATCGGTACGCCCGACAAAAAATAAGGTTTAAGCTGCATCCGGAATGGTCAAAACTGTATTATAAAAATTCAGCTCGTTGGAGCCTTCTAAGGAGAGCAAACAGGAAGACAGGAACAAGTCAGACAGTTGTATATATATATATATATATAGAGAGAGAGAGAGAGAGAGAGATAAATAGATAAATAGATAATAGATAGATAGATAGATAGATAGATAGATAGATAGACAGATAGATTAAACTTATTTGGAAAAGGACGCATCGCGTTCGATCATATAATAATATAAATAACATATGCATATATGCATATAATTATATGTATATATGTATATATATATATGTATATTTTGACAGCCAGCTTCCTGAAGATTTCATCTGAATGAAACAGTTCTAGTCCTGTAGAAGCTCCTTCTATAAAATAAATTACTTTACTCTGCTATGTATTGAGTACCTTATTTACTGTGGTTAACCCCGACTCAACCCGGGACCTACATATATATATATATGTGTGTGTGTGTGTGTGTGTTGTGTGTACATATATATATATATTTATAACAGATAAATACGTACAATATGGTGTGATGTGTTCATATTCATATTTAGATTTATGATGTATTTATATTTGTTGAAACAATCGTAGTGAAGAAATTAATATAATACAAATCCTCCATCCTCCCAATCATTCTTTCTCTCTCTCTCTCTCTCCCTCTCTCTCTCTCTCTCTTACTCAGTATATATCTGTGTGTGTTTGTGTGTGCGTGTATGTAAACGCGTGAGTGTGTGAACCTGTGTGTCAGTGTAAATGTGTAGTTTTGTTCTCTCTTTCTCTCTATGTATATAATATATATATGTATATATACATATATACATATATATATATATATATATATATATATATATATATATATAATATATATATATATAGAGAGAGAGAGGAGAGAGAGGAGAGAGAGAGAGAGAGAGAGATACATACATATATATATATATATATATATATATATATATATATATATTACGGGAGTAATACTTAGAAGAGATCAGAGAATAACAAATACAAATTTATATTTTGCTAGTCGCTTATATTTCTGATTATGTCTTTAATGGCGACAAATCTGTCCGATACTTCGGTAGATAACATCACTTAATTGGACAGGATGAAAGCAACGAAAGTAGTCATTTTGATTGTTAAATATCGTAGCACAGTGTTGAATATATATATCTATATATAAATGTAGAATTATATTTTAGTATCTACGTGGGAATGAGTTTGTAAGTTAACCGATGTAATATTCGTTCTTTATATAAAAGTTATTTGAGGTTGCAGAGTGTTGATATTAGTTATGGAAGGGTCTTCGTAAGAAAATTCTTGTTTTTAATAACAAAGTTATATTTAATGTTTATCTTTTATCTTCCATCTTTTGTCTTTTACTGTGACGCCGGATTGATGAGTTTTTGGTCAAATGAATCGACCCCAGTTTATTTCAAGCCTGGTTTTTATTCCATAGTTTTATTTTGTTGAAGCTCTAAGTTACGGCGTATGTAAACACAGCCACACGGTTTGTGAAGTGGTAGCGCTGGAGACAAACACAGATACGTACACATATACACACAGACACACACATACACAGGCGTGTAGCTGAGTGGTTGGGGTATTCGGGTAACGATTCTAACGTCGTGAGTTCAATTCCCACGCGTTATGTCCTTAAACAAGACATTTTATTTCACGTTGCTCCAGTTCAGTCAGTTGGGAAAAATGAGTAGTACCTTTATTCCAAAGGACCAGCCTTGAAGCCCTCTGATTCACATTCAATCTCCCTCAGGACTACGTTATAAGTATACGTGTCTGTAGAGTGCTCAGCCTCATGCACGTTAATTTCACGAGCGGGATGTTGAGCGTAGGCTCGAAACGTAAAAGACTTTTTCTATTCCTGAGCGCTATACTAATACATATGTTTGTATGTACACCACCTGCCTTCGTCTTTTGTTTATTTTCGTAAACTTTCCTTTTTATATATATATAATATATATATATATATATATATATATATATATACGGCAATAAGAGAATGGAGGGGTTCAAGAGGTAGTATTCATCAACGTCTAGATATTGCATTATGTAATTGCTATGCAATGAAAAAAAACTTGTGTATTAATAATTGAGTATTCTACCAGTAGTATATATATATATTATCCCTTAGTTGGTTGAATTCACAACCTCTAACTCTCTTGGTGTTATTATATGTGTGTATGTATATGTATATATATATATATATATATATATATATATATATATATATATATATATTATATATATATATATATATATCAGTGCTCAAAGTACAATACTTAAAAGAAAGTCAAGTAAAAGGACTGGAAATCGTTTTTTTTTTTTTTTTTTTTCGTAAAGGATATGAGGAAATAACAAATTATATATATTCGAATTCTAAATACATAAAATTCTATCCAACAACTCACATCTCAAAATGTTTGAAGCATGACATTAAAATGGTTAAATATATAATGTATGAATGAGGGGATGCTTTAGGTTATGAAAATTACTGGCGCTAGGTTAAGAAAATACAGGAAGATCAGTTAATCATGATTTTATTCAACATATTACCTTCTTAGATCCAAATACTTATGGCAGCTGGGAAAGAACTCGGCAATTTGGATTTCTCACCAGGCCTTTTCCGATAACTTTAAATCCAGGAACTTTTCAGCACTCTCTTATAAAATACGATTAGACGTAGACCATATGTAAAATTATTTACAGTTCGTATATCAATCAGTCTGTCAAAAGTACAAGGGACAATAGGAAAGAAACTAGTTATGATGGTTTTAATTTCATAACAAACAAGCCGAAAATCACAGATACGTGTCAAAACATCGGAATTATGCTACAAGTTCTAGCCCTAAAATTCTGATATCACTCACATGTCTCATTGTCTTAAAGTCATAAGCAATCCCAAATCATACTTGCCAGTTCAGTAAAAACAAGAATATGTGCCTGTAGTAAATACATTTAAAGATGCAATTAACACCAAAGCAAGAAAGTGAAGCTTCACACTTTGTAATAACGTTACGTTAGTCAATACACTGTTTGAAAACCATCGGCAAAAGCAAAAACGCATTTAGAAAAGCTAGTCATAGATTTGTCAGCTTCGATTTCCACTAAGTATCAGGACTACATTTTATATCATTTTTACATATGTATGTGTATATATGAGTATGAATAAGATCGTTATTACTATAGGTTTCTGATTTATGTGTGTATGCATGCATAAATGTGTTTCTATGCATATATTCATATACATGTGTGTGTGTGTATTTAAGTATATTTCAATGTGTGTGTACTCTCTTTACTTGTTTCAGTCATTTGACTGTGGCCATGCTGGAGCACCACCTTTAGTCGAGCAAATCGACCCCAGGACTTATTCTTTGTAAGCCTAGTACTTATTCTAACGATCTCTTTTTGCCGAACCTCTGCGCTACGGGGACGTAAACACACCAACATCGGTTGTCATGCGATGTTGGGGGGGACAAAACCAGAGGCACAAAACACACACACACACACACACACACATATATATATATATATATATATACGACGGGCTTCTTTCAGTTTCCGGCTACCAAATCCACTCACAAGGCTTTGGTCGGCCTGAGGCTATGGTAGAAGACACTTGCCCAAGGTGCCACGCAGCGGGACTGAACCTGGAACCATGTGGTTAGTAAGCAAACTACTTACCACACAGCCACTCCGACGCCTATGGATTTTTCAAAAATTGGTTCTCAACCGGGGTCGACATTGTTCTTGGAGTTCCATTTAAAATTGTGCTGTTAAAATTTATCTGCAATCATTGGCTAGACTTCTATAATAATCTACATATGTTAACACATATTTTACACAAATCATAATAATATCTGTTTCTGTATTGCCCACAGGGAGGCGAAACATAGAGGATACAAACAAGGACAGACAAATGGCAGACGAAATACCTATTTCTTTACTAGCCACAAGGGGCTAAACACAGAGAGGACAAACAAGGACAGACAAACGGATTAAGTTGATCATATCGACACCAGTGCGTAACTGGTACTTACTTAATCGACCCTGAAAGGATTAAAGACAAAGTCGATCTCGATGGAATTTTATCTCAGAACGTAGTGGCACACGAAATACCGCTAAGAATTTCGCCCTGAGTGCTAATGATTCTGACAGCTAGCTGCCCTAATTCCTAATAGTATTTAATTATGGAAATATAATGGGACTTTTTTAAACCTTAAAATGGCTGTTGGGGACCATCCGATTGAAATAAAGGGTTCAACAGAACAAAGAAATGGTTCAGAATCTCTGATCTAAATCTTTAGAAAATTTTCTTGTTCCAAGCGCAATAAGATACTCCTTAAAGCAGTCATTTCTACAATTCGAGCTACTTTGCAAGTATGCACTTACACAGACATTGCCTTCCATCAGGTTTATGTTAATCTGTTTTTCGTTTTTTTTTCTTTATATCACAAATAATCTTTGACTTATGAAAATATATTTTTTTACATATCTCCGAATGTATGGGTATGTAATTGCATATGCATATGCGTATTCATACGTGTATATATATATATGTATATGTATGTATATATCTGTATGTATGTATGTATATATATATATATATATCTCTCTATATATATATATATATATGTGTATATATATGTATGTATATATACATATATGTATATATGTATATATATATATATATGTATATATATGTATATATATATATATACATATATGTATATATATGAATGTATATATATATATATATATATATACATATATATATATATATATATATATAGATACATGTACATATGTATTTTGTTTTATATATCTAATATACACACACATACACACCCTCACACGCACGCACACACTCACACATATAATGTCATACATTTTAATTAGTTCGCCACTGTCTCAGAAGCAACAAAGGCAATCCAACATATATTATAAAAGTTTATTTGTCGTGCCTGACAATTCCATATCATTAAATATATATCCTCAATGAAGATACAAAAATAAAAGAAATCAATCAGAGAAGAATAATACGTGCATTAGATATATAATAATGGAATCTGTTACACGCTTCGGGTATCATTTCTGACTAGCATTAAAAAAGAAACAATTCATGCGGTAATATACAGAAAAATAATTGTTACTGTCACGAACTGCTTTCCAAAAATTTCTTTTCATTTCGACTGAAGACAATTATCTTATATGCGTAAGTGTTTGAAACCTTATGGCTCTTCCAGTGTCAAATATTTACGTGGAGTTATTCAAACCTGTAATTATTGACAAGTAATTATTTTTTTCCCTGCAGAAGAATGATACCTTTCTAAAGTATTAGGCTTTGCATCTGATCGTGCAAGATATTTGTCTAATGTTCTGTATTTATTTATCCAGTTATTGTTATTTCGGAGCAACAACCTTAATATCTACGTTCTAGTTAATAGCGCCATTCGGTTCTCGGGTGAACATAACGGAGCCCTTAACGCTGTAAGCATTCAGACCATACCTCCTGTCTGCAAAAAAAAATTCCTCAATCATAAACAGGCGCAGGAATGGCTGTGTGGTAAGTAGCTTGCTAACCAACCACATAGTTCCGGGTTCAGTCCCACTGCGTGGCATCTTGGGCAAGTGTCTTCTGCTATGGCCCCGGGCCGACCAATGCCTTGTGAGTGGATTTGGTAGACGGAAACTGAAAGAAGCCTGTCGTATATATATATGTATGTATGTGTGTGTTTGTGTGTCTGTGTTTGTCCCCCTAGCATTGCTTGACAACCGATGCTGGTGTGTTTACGTCCCCGTTACTTAGCGGTTCGGCAAAAGAGACCGATAGAATAAGTACTGGACTTACAAAGAATAAGTCCCGGGGTCGATTTGCTCGACTAAAGGTGGTGCTCCAGCATGGCCGCAGTCAAATGACTGAAACAAGTAAAAGAGTAAAGAGAGAGAGATATCTCGGAGTAAGTCATAGATCCTAACTAGCGAACACATATAGAATTCTAGTTATTGCTAGAGTGTCAGAGAGAAAACGAAGGATAGAGAGAGATATAGGTGTGCACCAAAACCACATTAAAATATTTATTATTGTTATTTTATTTTTTTCATTAAAAAATATTGCAACATATATATATATATATATAGTGTATACACATACATACACATATCTAAGATATAATTATATAAACATATATATATATATATATATATATATATATATATATATATACATATATATATATATATATGCACACACAGACACACACACACTCACACCCATTTATTTATACATCTGTTCGTACATATATTTGTCTGTCTGTGAGTGTAGACACGTGTGTGTACACACACGCACACATACACTTACACACACACATATAAATATATATGTATGTATATATATGTATATATATATATATGTATATATATATATATATATATATATATATAGTATATATATATTATATATATATATATATTATATATATATATATAATATATATATATATATCTGTGTGGGTTGATTTCTAAAAATGACGAATGATTGCTGATCCAAATACACCAATTATTACAATTTCAAAAGAATTAGCTTTTGATTTTTGAAGGAATAAATTAGAGATGAAACGATACAGCTACTGCTATAAATATTGAAGTGATTTCTCAGAATTAGACGCGCAGTTCTCTGAATTCCAACCACCAACCCAACATATACTGAAACCAGTGAAACAATATTTTCTTCCACTGTCTTTTGATACTTTTCATTGAAGTGTAATCAAAGGAATTCAGTATAAAAAGCTGCTGACTATAAGATATATCAATAGTCTTTCTTTTGATCCACCCAACTACATTCAATGATACAATGTATTTAGTTATTTTTTTTAGCTAGGAAGGCTTTAGTCGAATGCATTGCTTGCATTATTTGATTGGCTACTTTATTTTATAAGCATTCTGTTTCTTTATTACTCACAAGGGGCTAAACACAGAGGGAACAAACAAGGACAGACAAACTGATTAAGTCGATTAGATCGACCCCAATGCGTAACTGGTACTTAAATTATCGACCCCGAAAGAATGAAAGGCAAAATCGACCTCGGCAGAACTTGAACTCAGAACGTAGCGGCAGACGAAATACGGCTACGCATTTCGCCCGGCGTGCTAACGTTTCTGCCAGCTCACCGCCTCAACGAGATATGAAAATTGGTGGAAAAAATAGAGCAAAATCCTGTATCCAGACTATCTAAACCTTTTGCGCAAGCATTTCCCTACTACATTATGGTTTCAAACTTTTACAAACGCCCAGAAATTTCAGGTTGGGTTTAAGTTAATTCCATTGGACCCTAGTGCTCCACTAGTTCTTAACTTATTGACTCCGGAGGAATGTAAGTCAAAATCATTGTCGGTGGAATTTGAACTCAGAACTTAAAGACGGATGAAATGCCGATTAGCATTTTTCCGGGCTTGCTAATGACGCTACCAACACGACGCTCTATTTCCTGAGGTAATAATAAAAATATTGTCGGTAAATATGTCATTATATCCAACAAATATTGTTTGTAATGATTATCGTTTCTATTATTGGCATCAGGCCTGATGTTATGTGGGAAACGGGCTAGTCGAATACATCGACAACAGAACTCAACTGATTCTCATTCTATCCACCTCGAAAGAATGAAATTCGACGTCGACGCCGTTGGGATTTGAACTCAGAACGTGATGATGCACGAAATGCCTATTTCTGTTTCTTTACTAGCCACGAGAGGCTAAACAGAGAGAGGACAAATAAGGACAGACAAACGGATTAAGTCGATCATTTCGACCCCAGTGCGTAACTGGTACTTATTTAATCGACCCCGCAAGGATGAAAGGCAAAGTCGACCTCGGCGGAATTTGAACTCAGAACGTAACGGCAGACGAAATACCTATTTCTTTACTACCCACAAGGGGCTAAACAGAGAGTGGACAAACAAGGACAGACAAATGGATGAAGTCGATTATTTCGACCCGAGTGCGTAACTGGTACTTATTTAATCGACCCCGCAAGGATGAAAGGCAAAGTCGATCTCGGTGGAATTTGAACTCAGAATGTAGCGGCAGACGAAATACTTATTTCTTTACTACCCACAAGGGGCTATACACACAGAGGACAAACAAGGACAGACAAAGGGATTAAGTCGATTATATCGACCTCAGTGCGTAACTGCTACTTATTTAATCGACTCCGAACGGATGAAAGGCAAAGTCGACCTCGGCGGAATTTAAACTCAGAACGTAGCAGTAGACGAAATACCGTCACGCATTTTCTCAGGGGTGCAAACGATTCTGGCAGCTCGCCGTTTTAGTAATAATCTTTTCTACTAAAGACACAAGGCCTGACGTTTTGGGGGAGAGGCTAGTCGATTATATTGACGGCAGTGCGTAAATATTACTTTTTTTGTCGACTCCGGAATGATGAAAGGCAAAGTCGTTCTCAGCAGAATCTGAATTAGTCACCTTTACGAAAGAGAAATTTCTAGAAACAAATGTTAATCTAATAAATAGAATGAATTTTAATTAATCAAAATTGCAAACGGTAGAATAAATTATTCACATAGCAGTAGCACTATATTTTTTTCGACAGCCCTAAATAACTAAATATTCTCAATGAATGGAAATTATAACTGAATTGTGAATGTGCAGGTGTAAACAAAATCCTGGAAGCTTAGAGGCATGTGCGCATGTCAATGTGTGTAAGTGTGTGCATGTGTGTAAGCGTGTATATGTGTGTAAGTATGTGTTTGTGTGCATAGACGTTTATTTGTATACTCTTTTACTCTTTTACTTGTTTCAGTCATTTGACTGCAGCCATGCTGGAGCACCGCCTTTAATCGAGCAACTCGACCCCGGGACTTATTTTCTTTTTAAGCCCAGTACTTATTCTATCGGTCTCTTTTGCCGAACCGCTAAGTGACGGGAACATAAACACACCAGCATCGGTTGTCAAGCAATGCTAGGGGGACAAACACAAACATACACGCACACACACACATACATATATACAACGGGCTTCTTTCAGTTTCCCTCTACCAAATCCACTCACAAGGCATTGGTCGGTAGGCTATAGTAGAAGACACTTGGCCAAGGTGCCACGCAGTGGGACTGAACCCGGTACCATGTGGTTGGTAAACAAGCTACTTACCACACATAATTACACATGTCGTGGATGTATGTATATACATACGAAATCCGTGTCGTAGTTTGGCTCCACATTATCTTCTCATTTTATACCAATATCTACTTTATATTTCGTATTTTACTAAAACGATGACATACAACGCAATTTCATGTACGTTCATGTAATAATCTGAAGCCCCTTGACCCTTCAGCATTTAAACCGGCCACGTCAGACTAGAATGTTCTACCTATTTTAGGTCCAGAGTTGTCTGATCCCACTTCTTACACCTACTCTACAATGTCATTCTCAAAAATAAACAATTATATCATGGAAGTTACAAAGGGAGTGTTTGTCCAGGATAGGACTACACAGCAGGAAATGTATCAGGACATGAAATATAAAAGCCGGACTAGACTACTTCATGCGCAACTCCATTGTCTCCCGAGACAGAAAGGATGCCAATACAATACAATACAAAGTTACAAGATAATGCATGATTAAGTTTAAGCACTGTAAATAAATATATATTACCTTTGACAGAGTTATCTGAATGCTAAAGGATTAATAACTGTGCTCTGGCGCGGCTGCTGTCCAGTGACTGAAACGTGCAATAGTATATTTCAAAAAATGCAAAGCATTATTAAGTTAGTATAAGAATTCTATAAGTGTATGAATGTTAACATAATATTGATAATATATTATTGATTTCTAGTATAGATATAATGCTACGTAGTTAGTAGTAGGTATCAGACTAATATATCGACCTCACAAACTATAAACGTCGCACTTTTCTAGCCTAGCCAGGCTCATGGGCCCGGATTCCCGGTTTCTGTGGCGTATGTGTCCCCCCCCCCCCAGCTGGACGGGACGCCAGTCCATCGCAGCGTTACTCAAGAAACAAGAAGAGAGAGTGAGAGACAGTTGTGGCGAAAGAGTACAACAGGGGTCACCCCCCTCCCGGAGCCTCGTGGAAGGTTTAGTTTGTTTTTGGCTCAATAAACACACACAACGCACGGTCTAGGAATTGAAACCGCGAACTTCCGACCGCGATTTCCGCTGCCCTAACCACTGGGTCATTGCACCTCCATCGACCGTACTACTCGACTGATACTCTGAATCTTGAGATGACAACAGACAGAGATTATTCTGGAACGATTTGAACCTAAAACCATGTAAACAAACACCAGAATATTCTTTGCTATATGTTCGACCGGTTCTGCAACTCCATAACCCAAATGACTAATATGTTAATAAATACTTTTATTGCTGTCGGAAGAAGTAAATAATTATTGCATATTCTGAGCTAAGATATGTTTAGTATATAATATATTAGGCTATTTAAAGAGCAGTTTAGGACTGAGAGTAGAAAACATGAAAAGAAACAGCTGCAGCGTTGTGCAATGTCAGAGAAAGGTCGAAATTATAACCACGAGGAATACTCATATATCCACACAGCTATAAATCAACTGTAAACGTTTCGTGATATTTGATAAACCATATAAAGATACTGAGTATATTAAATGATGGAGTGCATAGAAAAAAAATCTGTATTAAATCGATATTCAGCTCCAGACACCAATATTATGCATTTTGAATTAGAAATAATAGGCCATAAAAGGACGGAAAAAGTTATAGTTTGGAAATAATAGACGTAAAACGAATAACAATAGTAATTGATCATTTGCGAACAGATTCTTTACTTCGAATATATTCAATAAATGGGCAGCACGAGAGCTGTACGTGCTTGGTTGCCCGCTTAGAAATAGCGGCAAATCTCCTCAAATCGTACCCTAATATCTTAAAAGAAAAGCAGTCACATTGGCTAATGACGTATTATATGTTCTATATTTGAAAAGCAGAAGAGAAAAAAGTTTAGTATGGTATCAGTTAGCCTGTTTTTGATCAGCACTACATTGCGCATCAAAAAAGATTGTTCATAAGAGCGGTGTAGTTCGCTTGAAGCGTTGTAAATTCAGAAGTAGAAAAAGAAAACGAAGATAACGAAAGTTTCTAACATTGCAAGACGTTATACAACAACCTTTATATTTCAGGGGAAAAGGCCTCTCTTCAGAAGTAAGCAGTCCAAAAAAGGAAAAAGAATTAATATTAACTTTGTTCTTGGACTGCTTTCTTCTGAAGATAGGCCTTTGCGGCTGAAATGTAAAGGCTTTTGTAAATCTTTCAACATTGTTTGAAGTTTTCTTTACTTTCCTTGTCTTTTTCTACTAATGGATTGTGTGTGAGACAAAGTGAGAGAGAGAGTGACAGAAAGAGAGCGAGGGAGTTACAGATAGATAGATAGAGAGAGAGAGAGAGAGAGAGAGAGAGAGAGAGAGGAAAGTAACACTGTTCCCGATGTGGTCTTAATGTTTCTATGAGTCGTCGTCGCAACGTCCTAGATATATAGAAGCAATAATTCATTAGGGTTTAATAATGTGTGTTTGTACAGTGGTATTGCCCCAAGGCGGCGCGCTGGCAGAAACTTTAGCACGCCGGGCGAAATGTGTAGCCGTATTTCGTCTGCCATTACATTCTGAGTTCAAATTCCGCCGAGGTCGACTTTGCCTTTCATTCTTACGGGGTCGATTAAATAAGTACCAGTTACGCACTGAGGGTCGATATAATCGACTTAATCCATTTGTCTGTCCTTGTTTGTCCTCTCTGTGTTTAGCCCCTTGCGGGTAGTAAAGAAATGGGTATTGCTCCACATAGGTCTATCGATGTGACTAGCGGAAGCATTATCGAGAAGCATCATCCATCTTGAATATTGAATGCTCCTACGTATAGCAACAATACCGCACTCGTTATAAAGAAAACAGTTAGTCGTCGTTTGTCTAGGTTTTTTATACGTATTACTTGTCTTTAATTTTACTGTTTACTATACCTATAATAGCAGTACCAGTTGACTTGGTTCAATTAAACTATAGTGGACCAAAGCAACAGCGGCTTCAACAATAACAACTTAAGCAACAACAACTACAAAACTCAAATATACGAATGAAGCAGAAGATCTAAATCTGTCTCAGTAACTTATTAATAAAAAGCTAAAGGAAAACTAAATCTGAAATTTCTGTTATTTTTCCTTTGATTTCAGTTCATCACACTTGAATACATTCTGAGGCTGCAGTTCTTGTGGTAGACGTCGTTACTTCTAATTTTGGTATTCTTCTAGCTGCAGCTTTTGTCTTCTTCTTCTTCTTCTTCTTCTTCTTCTTCTTCTTCTTCTTCTTCTTCTTCTTCTTCTTCTTCTTCCAATCAGGACTCACGCCACTAGCCACAAACAGTAATCTCTAATTCAAGCCTACTCAAAGCTAATAAGAATGCGTGTCGCAACTTGAAGATCCACTCACCTCACGCAATAGTCTTGCGGTTGCAAGGGCGCGAAAGCTACGTTGTTATCCTCATTCAGTAAACGGTAGCTTTTAACGGGTGGAGAGCTGAACCATCCTGGGGTACAGATGATACGCAATCTAGACTAGGGTCTGAAAGTTTACCACACCATAGTGGGTTACACCATGGTTCTTTTGCTCTGTGGCAGGAGAAGGAAGACAGAGTGAGAGAAAGTTGTGGTGAAAGAATACAGCGGGGTTCACCATTAACCCTGCTGGAGGCTCGTGGAGCTTAGGTGTTTTTGCTCAATAAACACAAACAATGCCCGGTCTGGGAATCGAATCCGCGCTCTTACGACCGCGAGTCCGCTGCCCTAATTACTGGGCCATTGCTCCTCCACTGTTGTTGTTGTTGCTGCTGTAACCTTCGTCGATGTCTATCTTTTGCTTTTTCTGATCTTGTTCCTACCGCTGCTGCTGTTGTTGCTGCTGTTGCGATTGCTGTTGAGCGAACGGTCTTCGCAAGATGGGAGAAGTCCGAAAGGAGGTCCTTTGCTATTCGTAAGACCCGCAGAAGAGAAAGCAGGTCAACCCCCGATACCGAAAGCATCGACGGATGGATGAATGCGCATCCAGGCTCAGCGGTTGCGTAGGAAGTAGGGGACAAGGAACAGGAAGAAAGAGTGAGAGAAGGTTGGGACGAAAGAGTACAACAGGGGTCACCACCATCCTCTGCCGGAGCCTCGCGGAGCTTTAGGTGTTTTTCGCTCAATAAACACACACAACGCCTGGTCTGGGAATCGAAACCGCGATCCTCCGACCGCGAATCCGCTGCCCTAACCGCTGGACCATTGCGCTTCGACTTGTTGCTTCTGTTCTTGTTTCTGTTGCTACAGTTATAGACGATTGGTATAGCTCTTTTTGGGAGCTGGGTGTTAATTTTTATTGTAGCTTTCTCAACACTCTCGTTATGGTTGTTTAGCGTCTTGTCAGCTCTGATCTTGTCACAGCATAATCAATGTCTTTACAGCCACAACCAATCTCGATATTTGTTCGTCAGCGACTATTTTTCCACTGTCTTCTTTCTTTCAATGGCAGTGAAATGTGATTTGAGAGACAGCTTCCTTGCTAATCTTAGCAAATTGAGTTCCCGCGAACAGCTTGTCTCTTTGGTTCGTAATCGGAATAATTAAATGACACGATGGGAGCTAATATGATTTGCTAATGAGGTTCGTGATGTTGTTGGAATATTAGTTTTAATTCTGTGGGGGGTTCCTATTGCTAGTCTTCTGCTCAAGGGCATTCAGTTTGCAGTAGTAGTAGTAGAATTAGTAGTAGTAGTAGAAGTAGTAGTAGTAATAATAATAGTAGTAGCAGTAGTAGTAGTAGTTGAAGTAGTAGTAATATTAGTAGTAGTATGAGGAGGAGTATTAATAGTAGTAGTAGTTGTCGTAGCAGTAGCAGCAGTAGCAGCAGCAGCAGCAGTAGTAGTAGTAGTTGTAGTAGTAGTAGTAGTAGTAGTAGTAATAGAAGTAGTATTAGTAGTGGCAGCAGCAACAGCAGCAGCAGCAGTAGTAGTAGTAGAAGTAGTAGTAATAGTGGTAGTAATAGTGGTAGTAATAGTAGTAGTAGCAGCAGTAGTAGTAGAAGTAGTAGTAGTAGTAGTAGTAGTAGTAGTAGTAATGATGATGATGAGATGATGAAATTGAGATCGGTGCACTTGGCACCGTCTCAAATGGAGCAACACGCTGGCATCGAATGTTGCAAATACCAAACAGATCAGGAAGTATTGAGTTGGCAGCCATACTTAGAGCAGCTGTGGAGTGGAGAATGAGAAGTAATATAGTAAACCAGGAGAATTTTAGTGAATAAATAAATAAATAAATAAATAAATATCATCATTGAGGTTTTGATTCAGATTCGTTCTTGTTCCTGGTAGAATTTTTGTAAGTAGCGGGTTATTAGCCGTAACCTCAGATATCCACAAGCATTCAGCAGGCATTCAAGACTAGCCTGATAATCATTCCTGTCAATAATAGACAAACTTATTGTAGGAGTTCTACAGGACATTCTATTCCAAGCTCCTTCAACCATTTCTCAATAACTGTACTTACAGTTCCCAATGCACCAATTGTCACAGGCACAATCTTTACAGTTTTCATACTCCAAATATTTGAAATTTCAACTTTTGAGGGATTGTATATTTTTTACTGTTCATCCTCTTTCTTTTCCATCCTGGAATAAGACGGACATGATGGATTAATTAATAAGCAACGTCTAATTTCCTAGTCGATTATTATTGTTGTTGTTGTTGTTGTTGTTCTTCTTCTTCTTCTTCTTCTTCTTCTTCTTCTTCTTCTTCTTTTCTTCCTCTTCTTCTTATAATATTTATTATTATTATTATTATTATTATTATTATTATTATTATTATTATTATTATTATTGTTATTTTTGAGTGAGAGAGTAGTGCATGTCGTCAAAGTGACACTAGGATAAAATATAGAAAGCCCAGTATACTCATCATTACTACCCGTCGGGTAAGGGTACACTAGGCACATGCACTAGGCACATGCATCAAAACCATATGTGCGCAACATTGACATCCCATATCAAGATAAACAGCGCATGACCTTGTAGGTGATGCACAGTTAGAATTTTATTCGGGTCGAGTAGCCCATCCCACAGAAAAGGTCCCTGAATAATGATTGCTTAAGGATGTTGAATGATGCACCCATGTTTCCAGAGGCGAATTATTCAAACCCCAAAGAATTCCTCTCAACACATGGTTATGTTGCTACCCCACTATTTCTGCTTGTGATCAGAGACGCACATATCGTCAACTACTAAGAGACATACTCAACTGGTTATGGTCAAACAACGGACCGTTCTGAAGAAAGTTAGCCTGGTAGAATTTGGTAAGCACTCTTTGATCTTGTGTCGCTAATATGAAACCTCTAGTCTCTGCGATCAGTCCTTAGCTTCTAGGCCACTGGTAAGTTGTTTCTTGGTTAAACATCAGCATTCCAGCCTCGAAGAATATAATGCCCTTCCAGAGGCTTCTGGCTCCAGACCTTCTAAATTTTTTTCTGTCTGTTGTGTTTTGCAGTCTGTTTGATCTGTTTTGTTTGTCTGGCGGCAGTGGTTTTAGGTTCTTTATCTAATTCAGGGTTAATTTCTGCCTGTCGAGCTTTCACGCTATCGTTCTGTATTTACAGCTTAAGTAAATCATACATAAGCAACAAATAACCACATTTGTTATCTTTATTAGATATTGGTAATAAAGAAGTAAAACCCACCCTTTCTCTTTTGAAACTCGGCAAGAAAAATTGTCTATTCAGAAATATTATATTTCTGAATACTCATTCACAACAAAAAAAAGACGTATTTTTTGTGTTTTATTTCTCACAAAAATTGTTTGAGATCGGAAAGTTACTAGCAACTCCTTTCCTCACTTAGATTTTCAATTGTTACTTTTCCCCTAGCATTCTTTCTAGCTGAATTAGATCAACACTCTTTCGTTCACTTTATGATTATGAAGGAGGACAGCATTGTTGAACTGAAAACAATATATTATCCTCAGACCAGAGTGCCAACCTAAATGTCCTGGTGATGGTACTGACCAAGTGGCGGGAAGCCAAGTGACAAGAATTACTTACTATAAGGAAAACACCTAAAAAAGAGAAGTGTTCAGTACAGAAAATGACTCCGAAACGTGACAGGTAAATATTTGACGAAATGCCAAACTAATATATATGATTGAGATGCCTGTCTAACCTTCGCAAATATATATATTTACAGTGAAATCTATTCACTGGTCACCGTAATTAGAAATATTGAATTTCTAAATGTCTCAAAGAGACATGAGAAAAATAAGGTTTATCATTTTTCAATGGGAGGTGAAAGGGAATGTGAGGTCAATAATATTAATATTAATATTAATATTAATATTAATAAATCCACCAGGCAAGCGAAGCTTTTTTGTTGGCAGCAAATGAAATAATGTCAACATTTCTTCGAAATTTGTCAAAAATTATCAATAAAATTATCGAAAATTATCAATAATATTCCACAGCTCTTTGTCATCCTCCCTAAATGCCTGAGAGACTTACATGTTGTGGATGTGGGTTTCTTTAAAACTAAACTGGATTTCTTCTTGTCGGGGGTCCCAGATGAACCTACCTCACGACAAGAGACACAGATGCGGGCAGCAGCATCGAACTCCCTCGTTGATCAAGTGCCACGTATCAGAGGTGGATTCACATACTGGTGTAACTCATTCAGCGGTGGTGCCCCAGCATGACCGCGGCCTTCGGGCTAAAACATTTTTAAGGATTTAAGGATTTATAACTAAGTGAGAAGAACAGAAAGGTAAAGTGGATTTCGGAAGTGGAAGGGTTATGAACTGATTATTATGGTGGACCGTTCGTTGCCAGAAACATTGAAGACTAAATTACAGTATTAAGAAGATGGAGTTTATGAATAATTAATGAATAATAAAATATCATAAACGCAGGTGTTACAAAGAACAATGTATGTACGTGTGTGTGTGTGTGTGTGGTGTGTGTGTGTGTGTGTGTGTGTTTATGTGTACAATTTTGCGATAACCCTTCACAAACAGTCAGAAGAAAATGTGAGATATTTTTTTCTGAATGGTAATGTACTTTTTCATTAGTTAACTGCCAATATATGTTTTTTACTACCCACAAGGGGCTGCTAAACATAGAGGGGACAAACAAGGACAGAGAAAGGGATTAAGGCGATTACATCGACCCCAGTGCGTATCTGGTACTTAATTTATCAACTCCGAAAGGATGAAAGGCAAAGTCGACCTCGGCGGAATTTGAACTCAGAACGTAGCGGCCGACGAAATTGTTGGTGTAGTTCTCAAGTTTTAGGGAATCATAGTGGAGAAGATATGATATTGCTGTGGGCTCTCCCTAGGCAGACAGTTAAAAAATTTTTTTGCCGATGACACTCCCCGGGCCTAAGTAAGGCATTTATAAAATTTGAATGAAATTGGTTGTGTAGTTCTCAAGTTTTAGGGAAACACACACACAGACAGACAGACAGACAGACACACATTCTCAGTTTTATATATTAATGATAAAGAGATACGTAGCCATTTCAACAGTAAAATATTATATTTTATTTTAAATATCTATTTCAAATTTTGCACAAGGTCACCAATTTTGGACTTATTATATCGATTTCGATACGATGAAAGGCAAAGTCGACTTCGGTGGAATTTGAACTCAGAACGAAAAGACGGATGAAATACCGCTTGGTGGGGCGCCAATTTGTTGTGAACTATTAAAATGAAGACAATCTCGTCTAGACTAATTTAATTTGAGTCAGACACAAAAGCTTCGAATTTACATCAGAAAGTAAATGTGTATAGACTATATTTGTGAATTTGCCTTCTTTCTTAGACTACCCAATATAATTTATCTAATGTTTCATATAACGCCATTTCATCATTATTTATAATTGCCAACGCATCATAATTTCAGACACATGAATTAAGTTAAATTTTATGTAACGAAGACATTTCTTGCAGGAACGAAAGAAATACTTTATGGTTACAAAGCCATACCTGTCTTTTTCAGCTTAGATCGTTAATTATTCAATAAAATTGAAAAGAGAGCGAAAGTAGTTTTTAAATCGTACGAAAAGAATATTTAATTTACGAAATATGTCCAGCAGTATTTCACTTCATCTTGGATTGCCGCTAGAGTAGTTTAATTAGATGATAAATAAATGCAACTATGTATGTTTATATGTATGGGTGTATATGCATTATATATGTAAGCATATATGTATGAATACATGTACAGTAGAAACAGGAAGAAAGAGTGAGAGAAAGTTGCGGTGCGAGAATACAATAGGTTCGACCCCCACCTCGGAACCTCGTGAAGCTTTAGGTGTTTTCGATCAACAAGCACTCACAACGCCCGGTCTGGGAATCGAAACCACGATCCCACGACCGCGAGTCTGTTGCCATAATCACTGGGCCATTGTGCCTCCACACACCCGCGTGGGCGCGCGAACGAACACACACACACACACACACACACACACACACATATATATATATATATATATATATATATATATAATATATATATATATATATATATATATATATATATATATATATATATTATATATATATATATATACAGGGTGCAATAAATACAGTATCGTCTAAATTACGCCAAATTAACACTGAAATCTCGTTGTAAATAATATATTTACCAAAATTACATAAAAATATCTTGAAATACTAAGCAGTAAATTTATTCAATAAAATCGCCATTAGCTTCAACCACACCCTCTAGCCCTCTTGAAACTATACTGGATGGTCTCCTTGATTAAGTTAGTGAATGCTTCCATAATCCTTGCCCTTCAGTTCATGTTTGGTGTGACAAGGAGTAGTCTTGTACTATCTTATATCTCTCACCACCTCTACACACTCAATAATACTATAAAAAGAGACAAAATTCCTACAAAAGTTCAATTTGACAACTCCACTAGAGTGGACGAAAGCGCTGTGTGATATATGATTTATAAAAACATGTAACATACTTATGAATATCTGTAAATATAAAACCATCCAGATTTCTGAGTACCTCATTTCTTCTAATATATAATACCCGTACATCATCTCCAAACCTTCTAATAGATATATGTATACATATATAAATATATGCATGTATAACACACACATACGAATATACAGATATTTTTATGTGTGTCTTGCATCTATGTATTCACCATTTATTCCGTTCCCATAAATATGGCTTAAATGGATGGTGGAATATGGAATTATTCGTTAAGTTTAAAGATACAACAATAAAATTTGTATTAAAATTTCTCATGTAATGCTTCCAACATAATAATGTCTGACAAAATTTTATTCATAAACGCTATCTTTTGACTAAACAACTTTTATTCATATTATCTCACTTATTACGCTATTCCAGCTCAAATTTCCGTTACCGTTTTTCACCTCAAGAAAATTTATTAATGAACTTTTCACGCGATTGATGAAATGAGATGAATAATACTTTGAAAAAAGAAACGAACTTAAAATAAAAACCAAAAAAGATTGGAAAAATTGTTTCCACTCAACAATAAGGTTGGCGTAAATTATATTTCATATCTCCTGCATTAGAGTATTGTATAAGATTACATTACAAAAAGAAGTTATTATAGCCAGAATCATATTGTTCGAAAGACAAAACAAAAGAAAAGTAAATAAAGTTTTAGTAGCATTTTTAATTGATTAAATATAGATACTGTGTTGTGTGAAATATCCCTGTTTATTATTATTAGAATTATAAGAAAATTATATGAACAAAGCATTGTCAATGATAAAATATTGCAGCTTAAGAAAGTTCTAATTTTTGGCTCCACATCCATTTCTTAATAATTCAACTGGTTTTGTTGTATTTCGGAATGGTCATTTTGCTTGTTTAGCCAATAAAAACACACGCACTATATATTTGGTGTTACTTTGCGTCAGTGTTATTTACTTTTTACATTAAACTTAATCTTATTTTGGCCAGAGTTCTTTCGTCACACTCCTGTGACCGCATCAGTGGTCCTTTGCTTTCTTCTTTCTTATTTGTGTGTCTCTCCTTACTAACTGTCAGCCATTTTGTATTTCTATTGTCTGTGCCTTCATTTGCGCATGCGTATGTCTCTATGTCCGTCTATGTTTAATTAGTGTGGGGGAGGGGGAAATGCCTGTAATATTAGTAAGGAGAGACACAGAAATAAGAAAGAAGAAGGCAAAGGACCACTGATGCGGTCACTGGGGTGTAACGAAAGAAATCTGGCTGAAATAAGATTAAGATTAATGTAAAAATAAATAACACTGAAGCAAAGTAACACCAAATATATAGTGCGTGTGTTTTTATTGGCTAAACTGGCAAAATGACCATTCCGAAATACAACAATATCTGTTTCAACACACGACTTCACATCAAAAATCTTGCACAACAAATATATAAACGCGTCAACTGTTTTTACTTTATGTTTCTTTCTACGTTCATCTAACGATAATTGTATAGGTCTTACTGCAGTATTTGCATACGATGTGTAAGACACATAGTCACATGTTACCGCTTCAATTTCATGCCTATTGATGATTGTAGCTATCTGTCAAAAATAATTAAGCATATTTTGAAAGACATTCCTTCGAGAGCATCAGGATTTCTTGTATGAGAGGTACTATCTTATCAAATGCTTCATATTGCATAAAATACATAGTATTTTATATGCAGAAAATCGAAACGAGAGCGAGAGAAATATATATGCACAGCCACACATACAGATACGAATGTCTGCATATATATATATACACACGCGTATATACACACGTATACAAAAATTTTTGTGTCATATATACGTGTCAGATATCTCGAAAAACAGTGAAATTTTTCTCCGCATGTGTCTTATGTTTGCACTCTGTGTTCAAAGTAAATATCAGAACGGAACTTTAGAACTAAACATATAACATTAACACATTCGCTCCTTACATATCCATTGTCTGAACCAGAAGACAACACATGGAGTTCGTAACAATAGTTATATGCCGTTATCGGCAAACACCACTATGTCTACTTATTTACATAGAGGCAAACGTTATGCGTATGTATTTGTAGTTACATTTACATATTCATATACACATATGTGTGTGTGCATATATGTGGGGGGGTGTATGTGTGTATATATATATATATATATGTGTGTGTGTGTGTGTGATCTATACACACATATATATATATATATTATATATATGTATGTTGTATGAAATATAAGTATATACATTTATTTATATAATATATATACAAACATATATATATATATATATTATGTATATATATATATATATATATATATATATATATATAACATACATGCATACATACATACATATATATACATATTATATATATATATATATATATATATATATATATATACATACATCCATACAGCCATACATATATATATAATGTATATATATATATAATATATAATATATATATATATACATACATGCATACATACATACATATATATACATATGTATATATATATATATATAATATATATATATATATATATATATTTATATTATTTCTGAAGTGAGATATATACCATTGATCAGCGTATAAAACGATGCTTAGAAAGCCAATGAACGTGTATGTGTATAAGTGAGTACGCGAGTGCTTTTGTACATTTACATCACTGCAACTAAATATAAACAAGATAACTAAGAAAATGTATAAACAAAAAGTGTTTGCTATAGTTTGTTAACAAGTAATAGTGTTTTTTTTTTAATTTTCAGTTACGTATTAGTTGCATTAAGAATATATATATATCAGTATATTAGGAAAGAAAATATATTCCAAGATGGACGATTTCCAGTATATTTTATAAAAGTATTGTGTTTTTCGGAAAGTTCGTACCGATTTTTAAAGGAAAGAAAAATGTCAATAAATACTTGCTATTACATTTTTGATCAACTAAATATGAACCACTTTGTTACACACACACACCACACACACACACACACACACACACACACACATACGCCATGATCAATCGTTAGCTACTACACACATTTTTTTCTCTCCTTGTTTCTCTCCTTGTTTGCTATGTCCCTTTCTGTAGAAGAGCATAGGCTCGAAACGTAAAAGACTTTTTCTATTCCTGAGCGTTATACTAATACAGCTGTTGGTTTTTTACACCACCTGTCTTCGTCTTTTGTTGCTTTTTTATTCGTAAACTCCCCCTATATATATACATGTATATACATGTATATATATACATATATATATACATATATATATGTATGTATGTATATATATGTATATATATATATATGTGTGTATATATATATATATATATATATATATGTATATATAAATACATACATGCACACATAGACACGCTCATATATATATATATATATATATATAATATATATATATACATAAAAGTTCACATGGTGTGCACTTGTATGTAGGTGGTAGTGTGTTTCGGGAATCAGAGGAAAGGGGGGAGGGAAAATGACTGGTACTCGTAGTTTAAATCTACTGTAAAATAATTAATTTCCAAACAAGGCAATTATTATTGCCAATTATGTTTCCTAATATGAATTAATGTTCTTTTTAACCATTACGTCAATTTTTTAAAACTATCATTTTACACACGAATGAAAATGGCGGTAATTTTAAACATTTTGACCTTGAATATGCATAGCTTCGTATTTTCAAGATGTAAACCGTTTAATTTTATTCTTGTTTAATAGAACTTCAATTGGAAGGTTTATTTTAAATGCTCTTAACGTATATTTTAAGATAAAAATAATGAAAACGGGGAAAATTGATAATAGTAATTGGATTGATTTTCCTGTTTTTAATCATTACTATTATAATTTTTTTCAGTTTTCACAAGCGATCGAATATGAATGAATATTAAAAGGTCGGGGAATACGCTCATGGAATAATATTTTAAATGGCTGCCTTCCATTTTGATTCTCTGGCTGATTTTAATGAGAGAAATTAATCGCTTTCTATATCTCTGTGTACGTACGTCTGTGTGTACGTACGTCTGTGTGTACGTACGTCTGTGTGTACGTACGTCTGTGTGTACGTACGTCTGTGTGTACGTACGTCTGTGTGCGTGTGTGTGACTGTGTGTTCTTACTGATATATTTAATCGTTCTTTCTTTGTATTTGTCTATACCCATTATTATTTACATCTTAGAATTAATCGAATTCTAATTGTGCTAGGAGCCCTTGGATTTTAACCTCCACATCTCTACTTTCCTCTATGTATGGCTAAATGTATTTGCTTTGCCAAATGAATTGCATTTTCATATTTGAGATTTGCTTGAGACCGTTGCCTCTTAATGAGGCACTCAAATATGAATCCATCGTATTCTGTAGTGGAAGCAGCTGCAAGCGAATGACATTTATATAAGTTATTCCTTTATTCCTTTCCTCTCTCTTATTACCGCTCTCTTCTCGACTATCCGTTCGTTCAGAAATATATGTTATTGAGTTCTGCACCAGGTTATTTGTATTGCAGTGCCGAAGCGAATTGTGTGTGTATGTGTGTGTTTCTGTTTTCCTCCCACACCGCTTACGGAAAGCTACTTCCAGGCAGGATTCCAAAAGTGTCACGACGGTGGGGACCGGTACATTGCTGTAAATTCACCATTTCAAAGGCGACGATGTTAAAGCTTAAGTAATTCCTTATTAATTATTAAACATAACTAATACCAGAACTACTTGATATCACCTCGTAATTCCCCCATCCTACAACCCCCAAAGATTTATCCTTCTTTACTGTCCCTATCAGTGTACCCCTCCCTCATTTTACTTTGCCTTTCACAACTATATATGGCTCCCATATTCTTTACCCATGCTCCGTTCAGTCTTTCTTTCCCTTATTCCGAGTTCTAAATATATATATGTATATATGTATATATAAATACATACTTGCACACATAGACACATTCATATATAGATACATACAAGTTCACATAGTGTGCACTTGTATGTATGTGGTAGTGTGTTTGCGGGAAGCAGAGGAAAGTGGAGAGGGAAAGTGACTAATTTCACTTTGCCTTTCCATACTCCATTAGTCCTTCTAAAAGCATGTGCTTACTTCTTATCAATCATCACTTAATCTATTATGTTTCTCTTTACATTCTTCTCACTCGGTAAGCGAGTCGGAGACCTTCTGCGATATGGTCTGGATCTCGACAACGGTGTTTAAAACAGCGTCATTTGACTGGATTCACATCTTGGGAAAGAGATAGAAATTCGCAGGTACTATATCTGGTGAATAGAGCGGGTAGGCAAGTAAGACCATGTTGCTTTTGGCGAGAAACTCACGAGTCAGGGCGCATGGCGGTCGTGAAAAATCTAATTATTCGCGTACCAAAAATATGTTTGCTCTCGCCGAATGCACAAACCGACGAATTTTGTCCACATTTCCGGGGGCGACACTCACCGCAGCTCTTGCAAATCGCTCATATTCTTCCAGGGACGTACATTCTTCTGCTTTTGAAGCGCCCATGCCACCCGAAACATTGCGTTCGATCCATTGCTTCGTCGCCATAAACTTCCAAAAACATACTTAATGTCTCTGTAACATACTTTCCACACGTTTAATGCAAAATTCACGTTGGCTCTTTTCTGGTTCCAACTTCCTCTCCATGACAAAAGTCGCAGAGTACAGCATACACGTGATCACAATAATACAAATTTAACAACTTGTGACGTAAACACAGCGATGTCACTCGGCACATTGCTTCATGCAGGTCACTGCTAGGTCTCAATGCGTACGCACCCATGTGCTGACATCTGTTGGCGCGGTAACTCGTATATTTGAAATAGAGAGAAGCAGAAGATTATGGATTCATAGTATTCGTTTTAATGTCGCTTCTGCTAAATTTTTTCTCAAATTCTCTCCATATCTCTCAGTCTATATATTTATGTAACTCTCTCTCTCTCTCTCTCTCTCTCTCTCTCTCTCTCTCTCTCTTTCTTTTCCCAACTATTGATCTATCTACCTATCTATCAATCCATCTAATTATATATCAATACACGATCCCTATCGATTGTTTTTGTTTTGTTTTTTTCTTTCCCTTTTTTCTTTTCCTTTTACGATCCCTGTTGATCGAAAACCTACCCCACTTTTTTTTTTCTCCCCAAAAACAAAAGCTCCACTTTGTAATCTGTCCCGTCTATGTGCCGCCCTGTGAGGCTAATAAAGAAACATATCTATCCATCGATCTATCTATTCATTTATCTGTGTTTGTCTGTCTATCTTTCTATCTACCCATCCATCCGACCATCTATCTATTTATCTATCTTTGAGCTATTATCGAGTTTTGTTTGTAGATAATTTTTCTATGAATCGAAACTTTCTCTATATTGTCGTTACGATGGGGATCACTTCACTTCTTTTTCATCCAACCATTTTACTACAGCTCTGTGTATTGATAATTTTAATTACGCGTGGGCATGCATCCATGTGCGTATGTATGTATGTACGTATGTATATATATATATATATATATATTTATTTATATATCTATGTGCATATGTATATATTTATGTATATATGTATGAACGTATATATTTCTGTATGTATGTATTTGTATATGTATACATGTACGTACGTATGTATTTATTTATATATCTAAGTGTATATGTATATATTTATGTATATATGTATGAACGTATATATTTCTGTATGTATGTATTTGTATAGGTATACATGTACGTACGCATGTATTTATTTATGTATTTACGTGTGTATGTATATATTAATATATATATATATATGTATTAACGTATATATTTATGTATGTATGTATTTGTATATGTATGCATGTACGTACGTATGTATTTATGTATGTATGCATGCATAGTTGCATGTATACACAAATGTAAGAATGTATGTATGTATTTTATATGCGTATATACAATTATGTTTGGCTAAAGGCTAAGAGAGAGTCGGTGGAAAACTATTGACGTATTGACGTCATGGTTACTATTCCCTATACGAACGAATTCATTTTCGTGAACAGCATGGGACTTAAGAAGGAAAGTATTTTTACTTTTATGCCTAGAAATAAAAAAAAATATAGACGTCAATAATTCAATGTGTAACGAGTATACGTGTTTGAAATATGAGCGTATGATGCAATTTCAGAATTAAAAATGAATTGCAGGCTTATCAGTCTTGTTTGAAGAGACCCTCGAGGCTTGTCTGATAAAAGATAGATAGATAGATAGATAGATAGATAGATAGATAGATAGATAGATAGATAGATAGATAGATAGATAGATAGATAGATAGATAGATAGACAGATAGATAATTAGATAGGTAGATAATTAGATAGATAGATAGATAGATAATTAGATAGGTAGACAATTAGATAGATAGATAGATAGACAGATAGATAATTAGATAGATAGATAGATAATAGATAGATAGATAGATAGATAGATAGATAGATAGATAGATAGATAGACAGATAGATAATTAGATAGGTAGACAATTAGATAGATAGATAGATAGACAGATAGATAATTAGATAGGTAGACAATTAGATAGATAGATAGATAGATAGATAGATAGATAGATAGATAGATAGATAGATAGATAGATAGATAGATAGATAGATAGGTAAATAGATAGATCGAAAGATATACAGAAAGGGTAAAGAGAGAAGATCGGAGACAGTTGTTAATGAAGGAGAGAGTCCAAGTGCACATGCAATACACAATGCGATTACTAGAATGCAAAATGAAATTGAAGATCAAAGAGAGAGAAAAGAAATAAGGCCAGAAAGTGAGAATAAAAGTTGCTTATAGCAGAGCGAAGTGCGAAGAAACAAATGCTCTGAGAATCAAAGACAATTGCGAATATAATAGGAAAATGAATGCGAAGTAGAAGAAAAGCGAGAATAAATAACTTAAGACGAAGAGATGTAGAAAATAGTTAGAGCTGCTATGGAAATGCAAAATGTAAGGCACGTTGATAGAAATACCAGGAGGTATCACAATAATCATACCTACTCTAGGCCAAAGACAGAAATATAAGGGAGGAGCTAATTGATTTCATTAACCCCAATGCGTAGCTGGTAATTATTTCATCGACCCAGAGAGGTTACATGGCAAAGTCGACCGCAGCAGAATTTGAACTCAAAATGTAAATTGGGATGAAATGTCGCTAAGCATTTTTCCCGACATGGTAACGATTTTGCCAATTTAACCCCTTGGTATCATAACACTTTCAAATTTTGGTACAAGGCCAGCAATTTAAGGGGACAGGTAAATCGATTACATCGACCCCAGTGTTCAACAGGTACTTATTTTATCGACCCCGAGAGGGTGAAAGACAAAGTCGATCGCAGCAGAATTTGAACTCAGAACGTAAATACATACCAAATGCCGCTAACGAATTCGTCCGGCGTGCTAACGTTTCTGCCAACTTGTCGTCTTAGTTATCATAATAACAATTGTTTCTACTACAGATACAAGGCCTGAAATTTCGATGGAGAGGGATAGTCGATTGCATCGCCCCCAGTGTTCTACTGGTAGTTAAATTATTGACCCTGAAAGGGTGAAAGGCAAAGTCGACCGCAGCGAAATTTGAATTTAGAACGTAAAGACGGACAAAAAACCGCGAAACACTTCGCCCGGCTTGCTAACGATTCTACCAGCACGCCGCCTTAGGTATCATAATAATAACCTTTCTACTAAAGATGCGAGGCCTGAAAGTTGGTTGGAGGGTATTTATCATTACACCGACGACAGTTTCTCACTGATACTTCATTTATCGACCCGGAAAGGATAAAACGCAAAATCAACCTTGGTGGAATTTGAACGTAAAGACGGACAGAAAACCGCTAAGCATTTTGCCCAGCGTGCTAACGATTCTGCCAGCTTGCCCCTTCAGGTATCGTAATAGTAATATCACAAGGAAAGCATGACACCATAATGTCACTGTCTGAAACAAATAATTTAACTTTGAGGAATTTAACTCAGTATATTGGTTTTGGACATCCAAGTACTTTCTTCTTGAGAAATTCAGTGACATCTTATTTAGTAACTACTTGCCATTAAGATAAAGGTCAAAATCCCGCAGCGGTGTCATTCCATGAAATAACTGGAAGCTAGGTTATCCTTCCTATCCAATTTTAAGAATAGTATTAGATCTTTTGAATGCATCTGTGGAGGCGGAAATAGCTAACACGCTTGTTGATGCCCCTTTAGTGATAAATGCATAGGCAAATTTATTATTTATTATCACATTTGCCTTATGAGCACGCCAAGCTAGAGATTGAATTTAAGTTACCCAAAAGCATGATGACAATTCAATGATTGATGATACAGCATATCCAAGGTGAATCGTTATGTGAAAGGTAAATGTTGGTGTTTACAACAGCTCGTAAAATACTACAAAGTGTTTATGTTTTTTTTATCAAAACCTCTGTTGTATATTATGAATCGCCAGAATGCTATTGAAAATGTACCCCCAACATATTGTATAATGTAAATAAGCTTGTAAATAAGCATGTAAATTGCGACAAACACAGAATAGTATATTATAATATATTAGATTTATTTTTGTAAACTGAAAACTATCACGACATATTAATAACAGTGCAACTTGTAGTTTATTCTGGAGTTTTGTTATTACAGTATATCAATAAGGATTAATGGACATCATTACTTTGTAATTTTAGCTATAAAACTTGCATGTAAAGAATAAATTTTTTAACTCTAAAATCTAAAATGCAATTTTAATATATGAAGTTTTTAACAGATATCGGTTCTTATATAATGAAAATTTTAAACAGATTTCGGTTTTCATATAATGAAAATTCTAGAATGGTACCTACCTTTGAACTTCATAATTGCGCTGATCCCATGAATCTGGCAACAGAATATCTCAACTCACACAGAACAAGGCGACGACGAAGAGGCGTCTACGTCGTCAGAAAGCTCACTGGAAATAGTAGTCAAATCTCTTCAAGCCATAACTTACAGTCTTATCAGAAGAGACATGGAACAAGTCGACGCTGAGGTTCATTTGAACAAAAGTCAGCTGGTTCAAGTCTAGCTTGGTGAAAAATGAAGAAAACATTTTAAAAAAAATTTCTTACTTCATATTGTCCTCAGAATGTTCTACAGTAAACTAGAAACGGCATAAAATGTCCCTGTGAACCTTTATCAGATTACAGAACGGTATATTGGATAACGTGTTTTCTATTTGTTATAAATGTCGGAAAAGTCAAGTTTTCGAACACCAATCATTATGGACTGAAATATGGCTTCGCTGCATATTTAAAGGAAATTGGGCAGCGAGTCATCTAGACGATCTCTCAAATAGCTACAAGATGGCATTACTTAAAATCACATTTTACCGAGTTTAATTTTGAAAAATGACATATAGCACAATGTACTCATGTATTCTTCCATCACCGGAACACTATTGACAATTGCCAATCGACAATTGAACATCAGCTAAACAACAAATCTTACAGCTTAAACAAAATGTTATCATGTCTATCACTCTAGCGCTCCAGATTCTTCACAGAACAACTGCTCAACCTCATTCATCATTAAAAATGATAAAACTCTGCTTCCGACTGAATGTAGAAACGCACTTGTTTCTTAATGTCTTACAAATTATGATATGCACACAAGTAACACTTAATTATGATATGCAAACACGTAAATGGAATATGGTAATGTTGTTATATCATTCTTTATCAAAATCACATCAGTCTTAAATATAAGACTATGTTGGGGCAGCGGGCTTCATGGGTTTCTTATTTCCCGCATATGTGCTCTCAAAAAATTAGTACTCCATATGGTGAAAGATAAATATTTATTTAGAGGACAAAATACACGTCTTTAAGTGCTTCTAATGGTAACAGGAGTTCAGAAATATCGCAAACATATTGGTGCCTGGTGAATATGTCTGTAATATTTCTCAACATATGAAACAATTAATAGCACATAAAGACATTTATTGTGTCCTTTAAATAATATATATATATATATATATTAAACATACGACAACGTATCAACAATATACATACACACACATGTATGTATTTATATATATATATATATACATACATAAATACATACATACATACATACATACATACATACATACATACATACATACATACATACATACATACATACATACATACACAGAGAGTGCGATGAAGAAATTGTCGCCTAAATTATGCAAAAATGAAAATAACACTGATATCTCATTTTAACAGATATATTTACCAAAATTATATAGAAATATCTTGAAATACTAAAGAGTGAATTTTTTCGATAAAATTGCCATTGGCCTCAACCGAGGCCTCGAGACAACTTTGGAATATCTCGAAACTCTTCTGGACTGACTTCTAGTTTAAGTTCTTGAATGTTGTCATAATTCTTTCCTTCAGCTCATCTTTGAAATTGCAATGAGTTTTGCTGGTCTCTCGCTGAACTGCGCCCCTCGTGTAGTAATAAAGAGGGTTGAAATCTGTAGAAATAGGTGGACTGATTCAAGGGTAGTAGCAGAAATTGTCTTACATCCATGACTTTGTTTTCTTGCTTGTGTGCCATGATACAGAGTCCTGTTGCCAGACACAGGATCTTCAAGCAGCCACTCTCTTGAGCCAGGGCAGCACTACCTCCTCCAGGTAATTGATGTAGTCCTCCGTGTTGAGTCTGAGGCCGTGTGGGAATATGAATGGGGGAATAAAGTCGATATCACTTGTGATCTATCCAAACACCATGATGTTGACTGGTGGTTCATTTTTATCACTCTCCATACATGACCTAAGGTTGCACTATACTTCGATTGACACACAAACACTCTGAAATGTTCGTATTGGAGATTCAAGCTTGAATTCCAAGCAGTAGAGCATGTCGTCTCCAAATTTTTGACAGAGTAAATTGCGTCATGGTGTTGTTTTTCACACAGACGGTGCTCAACTGACCCCACTCTCCTTCGTAGTCGACCAAATCGAAAACAAGCAATGCACATGCGCAAGTTTGAAATATAAAATGTTGACAATTTACACATCGGACCCTGTATTTATACATACATACATACATACATATATATATAGATAGATGTATGTTTGTATGTATGTGTATATATATATATATATATACACACACACATATACGTTCGTATATGTAAGTATATCGTTTGTTCTGCATATATATATATGTATTTATGTACCCTTGATATATTCAATTGATGACGGTAAAGCTTATTTAAAGCAAAACCAGAAATCCTGGATCTTGAATTATTCAATAACTTTTGCTTGTATATTTTGTCTCTGTCTTATCTCATGGTACGATATGAACACTTAACGTGGTTTTTTATAGTCAGAATTTCGACTGCTATTCGGCATGTTGGTGTCTCTCAGACACCCTCATTTTTTATTGTTAAAATTATTACCTTTGTACGGTATTTTTTCCATGCTGGCCACTTGATAATATTGATACTTAATATCGTAGTATCCCATATATAAATTATATATATATATATATATATAATATATATATATTATATATATATAAGGTATATATATTATATAAAGGTATATATATTATCTAAAGGTAAGACACGGTATCAATAATGGTCATTATATAATTTTCTTTATCGCACCAAATTTGACTTACTGCTGTTTCTAGTAGTTTTTATAGGTTCTTTAGTGATAGGTTTCCTCACACGGTCCATTGACCGGTTGTGAAGAACTGAACAACCTGAATAGTTCATGCAACTTTCATGAGAGATATTGCTAGTTATAACAAAGTAGAATATTGTGTGAACAGTATCGATATGACGGCGGGAATGGAGAGAGACAATAAGGATCAGTATAAGGTAAGTGGAAGGAAGATGAAGGCGGCGCGCTGGCAGAAGCGTTAGCATGCCGGGCGAAATGCGTAGCCTTATTTCGTCTGCCGCCACGTTCTGAGTTCAAATTCCGCCGAGGTCGACTTTGCCTTTCATCCTTTCGGGGTCGATAAATTAAGTACCAGTTACGCACTGGGTCGATACGATATAATCGACTTAATCCGTTTGTCTGTTCTTATTTTTCCTCTTTCTGTTTAGCCCCTTGTGGGTAGTAAAGAAATAGGAAGGTAGATAAAGAGGAAAGAGGGAAGAGGAACCGTGGTTTTGAAGAGAAAGATTAAAGCAAAGAGTAGGAGCAAAAGGAAGAGAATAAGAAATAGTAAGGATAGAGTTTTGCTTTATCCGGTGCAACATGTAATCTAAGAGAGAGTTAGCCAATAATCCGATCAGATTGAATCAATAATTCTATCAGAGTGAGGCCCATTTTTTGTCTAAACTTCTCGCATTTAACGTAGCAGCTGTTGAATTATTGGATGAAAGTTTTGTAGATCTTGATGGTGTGTAACTTTATCGATGTTTAAAAGTGGAGTCTCATTTGTATTGCAACACAATATCTAATTGCATATATTTTCGGAGTTTTCGGTCACTGGAAGACTTGGCTTGATGCTCTTGTTTAATAGGGCTGATGTCATTCTAAGATAGTAGTCCCAAAGGCTTCCTCGTGGGTCGTGCCGACCAGGTCCATCAGTGCCTTCCATTGCTGGTGATTTCGTATCAGGCCCTCCTCATCCTCCATGGTAACGTCGAGCTCCTGTAGATCTTCCCTAATCATGCCCAACCACCTGGGGTAGTGCCTGCCACGAGGCTTCCTCCAGTCCGCAAATGCAACGTGGAATGACAGTAAATCCCTGGTAGGATGATCTTGCGAGAGACTGAGCACATGGCCGTACCAGCACATGCGACGGATTGCTATGCGGTGGGAGGTGCGGGTTGATGCATTCACGCACGCAGTCCTTTATTGGAAACATGAAGACACCATCTGATATTGTGGATGGTCCCTAGGGATCTGCTATCGAAGCCGTTGGCTCTCTTTGTCAGGGTCCTCAAGAGGGACGAAGTTTCTGCCTCATAGAAGTGAACGGTGAGGACCACTGCATTGTAATGCAAGTGAGAAATTGAAATATATCTCAACATTGACGCAGTGCAAGTTCCTTGTAGCTTGGGAAATATGTGCGGAATATTTTCACCTAATGTAATGGGCATTTTGAAGCACAGGGGTATTAAATTAAAAGGTATTACCACATTCTGTAACGTTTTGTAAATAAGAACATAAAGAATAAATACAACCGATATAAATGGTATATTAAACAGTCATTGATTATTACTACCGCCTCTCTGTTTACTCTCACCAAGAATATGTTATTATTTTGTCCGTCCTCAAGAGAGTAGACACGTCTTTGACGGGTAATATAACTTCTGTATTATTGATCGAACCATTTACTTAAGTATTATTGATGAAACAATTTGTACGATACTAAACTGCATAAAGAAATAAAATGATTTAGTAAACAGTTAGAAACTCAATGACACAGGACGGTCTGTAGAATAAATTAATTTTGTCGCCTAACTTTATAACTCAGATTACTAACCATATATATTGACCTATAATATATATATTATATATATTAGATCATATATATAATAGTATGTCTGTCCTACTATCTCTCTATCCTATCTATCTGTCTGTATATAGATCCATCTGTCCATCTATCCTATCTATCGATATATATATATATATATATATATGTGTATATATATATGCCTGTAGTAGCATATGTGTATGTATTTATACCTTCACTATTTGTCTCTCTTTTTCTCTCTGTTTATCTATATATGTGTGTATGTGTTTGAGTGTGGTGTGATATGATTATATATTATAGTATATATATATATATATACATATATATATATATATTATATATATATATATATATATATATATATATATATATATATATAGATATATATATATATCTGTCTGTCTATCTATCTATCTATCTATCTATCTGTCTATATATATCCATCTGTCCATCTATCTATCTATCTATATATATATATATATATATATATATATATATATATATATATGTATATATATATGCCTGTATGTATGCATATGTGTATGTATTTATAACCTTCACTATTTGTCTCTCTTTTTCTCTCTGTTTATCTATATATGTGTGTATGTGTTGAGTGTGTGTATATGATTATATTATAATATATATATATATATATATATATATATATATATATATATATATATGCACACATATAAATACATACATACTTGTATTCAAATTCACAGATATTTTTTTCGGTGAGCAAAACAGCGAAGACGTGAACAAAATGAAAGAGATTTGCCATGAAAAGACTACAGCTTCAAATGCTAAGTTTTATGTAACAATTCTTAAAAGCAAACTTTAAAAGCCAAGATTATAAAATATACACCGATTGATATATAAAACTGTTGCTTTTATTTATGAGCCACAAATTGATGATAAATATGTGTAAGTAGATGTGATGATATACAAGTGTGTGTGTATATGTATTTGTGTGTATGTGTGTGTGTGTGTGAGTGTGTTTGTGTGTGTGTGTGTGTGTGTGTGTGTGTGTGTGTGTGTGTGTGTGTACATTCAGGAATTCATTAAATTTTGTTCTTTCTACGTTTTAGTTTTTTAATGTCGATATTTCGAGGCCCTTACTTTTATTGAAAGCAATAAGAGAAAACTTCACATTTAAATTGTTTTTCAGTTTCAAACGCTGACTTTAAAATGAAATATATTCAGTTTAAATGCAAAGAGACTTCGAAAGAATTGGACATTCATTAACTTTACTGTTATTCTCATTCTTAGAAAAATAGAAGTTATATATGATGTCTGTTTATTTTTTATTAAAGCGAAATATTCAAACAATCTCCGATTTTCAGTGAAGTCGTAATAAATATTCTCTTAATATTACTTAACCAAACTCATTAGGTTTCACTATAATAACAGGTTGTTGTTGTTGTTGAGTATACCAATGTGGTCTGTGGATTAGGCATCTGCTGAAGGATCTATTTCATATTGACTAGTTCACTGCCCGGCAGCATAGCGACGGTGAATAATTAGTGTTTTGATATTAGCATGGAGAGTGCGGGAAGCTGGTAAAATTTTTACCACGCCACACGAAATGCTTGGCATCATAAAGTCCATTTTCAACTCTGAATTCAAATTACCTGGGTTTATTTTGCCTTTTATCTTTTCGGGATTGTTGAAATATTATGTTGTGAAGAAAGTTCTTGCGAAATTTTTATTTTGGTTTTAAATTATGTAGTATCAAATTAGTATTCTTTGTATGTATAGACGCAGGAGTGGCTGTGTGTTAAGTAGCTTGCTAACCAACCACATGGTTCCGGGTTCAGTCCCACTGCGTGGCACCTTGGGCAAGTGTCTTCTGCTATAGCCCCGGGCCGACCAATGCCTTGTGAGTAGATTTGGTAGAGGGAACTGAAAGAAGCTTGTCGTATATATGTATAAAGGGGTAAAGACCCCCTTCGGTCATGAATGACCATGGGATTGCACCTAGAAAGTTACCCTCCTAGACACAAGTCCGGGCAAGGTTGTTTATGGAAGACCAGCAGTCGCCCATGCATACCAGCCTCCCCTCTCCACGCCACCAGTGTTATCCAAGGGAAAGACAAAGGTCGATACAGCTTGGCACCAGTGACGTCGCGCAACTCATTTCTACAGCTGATATATATATATATATATATATATATATATATATATAATATGTTGTGGTGTGTGTGTGTGTGTGTGTATGTGTTGCGTGTCTGTGATTGTCCTAGCATGCTGACAACAGATGCTGGTGTGTTACGTCCCCGTCACTTAGCGGTTCGGCAAAGAGACCGATAGAATAAGTACTGGGCTTACAAAGAATAAGTCCCGGGTCGTATTTGCTCGACTAAAGGCGTTGCTCCAGCATGGCCGCAGTCAAATGACTGAAACAAGTAAAAGAGTAAAGAGTAAAAGAGTATACTAGTTATAGCTTCTAGAGGGTGTCATTTTGGTAGCGTATAAATTCAAGAGAAAAGAATTTTTTTCTTCTGTTATTGTGGTAGCATGAATTTCCTTTCGAACACACTGGAAAATTGCAAATAACATTTTGGATGAGATTCTAGTGTAATGATGATTGTGAAATATGACTGTATCAGGTTTTTCGCCTGCATTGTCTGCAGCATCTCCGCATACGTTATCTAATGTGTTCTTTAGATTCATAAAATCAGTTTTGAATGCAGATTGTGAATCCTTAACATCATTTATTGCTGCTTCAAGAGAATTTATAGACAGCTCTTCAAATTCTTTAAGTAGAAAGGCCTCAAGCAATCCTATCATCGTTTGCTTTCATGCCATACATGGCCATAATTCTGTTGAGGCTTGGAATATTTCTTCTGAGACATCGTGCTGTCGTTCAATCAAGAATGGACAATTTATGTAAGTGAATGAAATAAATATGATATTTCTTAAATACGGATCAAACAAAATTACCTAAATCAGGATCCATCCATTTGTTCCAGTGGACTCAAAGGGGACTATCAGTGATTTATACGGACGGAATTTCACGTCCATTTAACCACAAGTAGGAAAAGTAACGTAGACATCTACTTTTGCACACAGTTTATGCTGTCCAGTCTTCTAGTATTCAACAGCTTTGTTTCATAATTAGTAGCTATTACTTACTATATTTGTTCCTCATAAACCTGCTGTCAATATGTTGTTCTAATAACTGTTTACGTTGTTACTGTGAAATTTATATTGAGCCAAAATTCATTCTCACTGCCTGTGATCAAGGCGTTATTGTTCTCGTATGTATTGCCTAATAATTTCGTTTAAAATACACTCATGTTTTTCTATATTACATATGGTATATATATATATATATATTATATATATATGTGTGGTGTGTGTGTGTGTGTGTGTGTGTGTGTGTATAGGCCCAGGCGTGGCTATATTATAAGAAGCTTTCTTTCCAACCACATAGTACATGATTCAGGACCAGATTGGTCAAGTGTCCTGTACTATAGAAAAATCTTGTGAGTGGAAACTGAAAGAAGCTGTCGTAATATATATATATATATATATATATATATAATATATATATATAGGTTCTATTGTTCCACAATAAAGGGGAATTATAATTGTCAAAAATGCGACTAGAGTGTCAAAAAGACACCTACATACCTAGAAATAAAATCTAAAATGCTTTAATGCAGTGGTTAACTCACACAAACGAAAACATATACACTAACACCGATCATAATAATCCGTAAATCATTTTAGCTCTTATGTCGAGCAATGTCGACGTATTCATATTTAGTGACAGTTATAATTTCTCTTTTAAGGGAAATATTGCGACCTACTCTTAACATTAATTTTGTGTATACACACTAGCGAATCGCTAAATCATTCATTTACTTGGATGTCGAAAACATATCCTAATAGAGAAACGCGTCCAGAATAACCCTAACACCGATTTGGCTTAACTGATAAGGCAACGGAAACTGCCGAAACTGATATCAATCTTAAGTATTCTTGGTCGGCATTTTTCAGTCAATTATGCCCCCCCCCCGCCTTAGTGTATATATTTTCAATTATGTGCGTTAACTACAGCATTAGAGCATTGTAACTCTTATTGCTAGCAATGTAGGTGGTTCTTAACACCCTAGTTCCCTTTAGTGACAATTAAATATATCGTGGCACTCCGTCAATTATGACAACGAGGTTTCCAGTTGATCCGATCAACGGAACAGCCGTCTCGTGAAATTAATGTGCGATTAAGTGGCTGAGCACTCCAGAGACACGTGTACACTTAATGCAGTCCTCGGGGAAATTCGGCTTGACACAGAGTGTGTCAAGTTTGGCCCTTTGAAATACAGGTGCAACAGAAACAGGGAGAAAGAGTGAGAGGAGGTTGTGGTGAAAGTACAGCAAGGTTCGTCCCCTCACCCTACCGGAGTCTCGCGGAGATTTAGGCGTTTTCATTCACAACGCCCGGTCTGAGAATCAAAACCGCGGTCCTACAACCACGAGTCCGCTGACCTAACCAATGGGCCATTGCGCTTCCAGTTATATATATATATATATATATATAATTATATAGTATATATATTATATATATATATATATATATACGTATCTATACATATATAAGTGTATCTGTATGTTGCGGGTGTTATGCCTGTGCGTTTCCCCCCCCTGCCTGCCAACCGCTGATGATGTGCTTACGTCCCCGTAAGAAAAGAGACCCATGGCTAACAGACTTTGAAGTACTTAGAGCATTTCGTTCGAGTAAAATTCATCAAGTCGGTGCTCCAGCGCGTCGGAGTCTAAATACTGAAATAAGTTAAAAAATAAAATAATAAAATATATATATATATATATATATATATATATATATATATATATATATGTATATACACACAACACACACTAGATTCATATATATATATATATATATATATATACACACACACACAATATATACACATACATATTATAGAAAATCGGCTGAAACGCTGGAACTAAGCCCATCTGTATACTCTCTTTCTTTCTCTGTACATATATATATATATATAGAATATATACATACAGTTGGAATATATACATTCAGTTGTACTTAATGTATTGAAAGGTACGTTTTTATCATTATGAGGCTTCTTTGTTGGTGATTTGAGAGTTATTCCTTGTAGACAGTGTAACTATATAAATGGTCTCACTTTTCTACACATGTCTAAATGTTAGTAATGTTTGTAGCAGACGATAAGTGGTAACTGGAACTCTTTATTCTTATATATATAATTTTACGCATACCATTAATGTAACGTTTTAGTGAAATAACTTACTCATAAACGAAATTACAGCGATAAGATTCAGTGAATTATTTTCATACAAGATGAAGAATGTTTTTATCACAATTGTTGTATATCAATAAATATTTACAGGGAAACTAATACGTATAATTTACAAACACCTTCAGTCTGCAAAACAGACATTTATTAGAATCGACTGTTTTACTGACTGACAAATTTTGTTTCTGCTTTTTTTTGTAAAAGTTTACCTAGCACAAAAATAAATATTTTCTACGGATGGAAGGACCTGTTTTCAATAAATCGGAATACATTTAGAGTAGGAGTAATTCTTCTACTGATTGAATCTTTTAGGTAATATTTCACCATTTTTATCACCTTTCTCTTTCTTCTTCCTGTCTCCATCGACGTGTTTTCTTTTTTCTTTAATTAGAGACTGCATTGCTGAAATATTCATCGACATATTTCATTTTTTGGTAGAGTAATAAGAAAAACATACACTTGACGAAAAATAAATCACAAAACTACATTATCGTTATGTTGTGGAAGCACTCCGTCGGTTACGACGATGAGTGTTCCGGTTGATCCGAATCAACGGAACAGCCTGCTCGTGAAATTAACGTGTAAGTGGCTGAGTACTCCACAGACACGTGCACCCTTAACGTAGTTCTCGGGGATATTCAGCGTGACACAGAGAGTGACAAGGCCGGCCCCTTGAAATACAGGTACAACAGAAACAGGAAGTAATAGTGAGAGAAAGTTGTGGTGAAAGAGTACAGCAGGGATCACCACCATCCCCTGTCGGAGCCTCGTGGAGCTCTTTAGGTGTTTTCGCTCAATAAACACTCACAACGCCCGGTCTGGGAATCGAAACCGCGAACGTATGACCGCGAGTCCGCTGCCCTAACCACTGGGCCATTGCGCCTCCACATCGTTATGTTATATTACTGAGTTTAAGGAAGAATTTGAATAATTTCACTGTTTTGTGTTGTACTGTATTTCGTTTCCACAGGCAACAAAACGTCTATATCGTTGTAGCCTTCGAATCTCGCCTACATTGATTTTTACCTGTGAGCCTTTCGCTGACAGTAAAAATAAATAGCAATGGACCGAGCAATGGAGTTAAAAGAACGATCAGCCATTAAGTCATACAACCTTTATTCGCCTCTTTGCCTTTTGATCTCTATTCTTGCCACAGCCTGCCTGGAAGGTAGATTTAGTACGTCTCCCGGCCTAAAACCATGACACTACACCTTCGATGGGCATGGGTCCTCTGAATATAAAAAAAATATGTGGCTGTGTGGTAAGTAGATTGCTTACCAGCTACATGGTCCCGGGTTCAGTTCCACTGCGTGGCACCTTGGACAAGTGTCTTCTACTATAGTCTCCTGCTGACCAAAGCCTTGTGAGTGGATATGGTAGACGGAAGCTGAAAGAAGCCCGTCGTATATATGTGTATATATATAATATATATATATATATATATATATGTGTGTGTGTGTGTGTGTGTGTATGTATGTATGGATGGATGTACGTATATATATATATAATATATATAATATAATATAAGAGAGTGGTCACTATATGGCTCACTCTAGCACCAGTTAATCCAAAGGTTTTCAACCACTAAAAATACATGTTTTCCCATGAAAGTCAGTACGATTGTAGCTCACACGGACAGGGCAAATAAAAAATAACAAAAATACAGATTTTTTGGGACAATTGTTCGCTATTAATGAATTAAATGTAATTTTACGTACAAAAAAATCCACTTGTAGCTCATCGGCCAAAACTATCTGGATGAAATCCACTCAATCACACGCAATTTTTACCATAACGATAAATACGCGTGTGTTCATTGATTACATCCGACGTTATAATTCAAATCCCCAACTAACAGCGCGCCAAACTTTCACGGAACCAAATACAGCATTTAGAAATAAATGCCGCATAATATAATTAATTAATAAGGGTGGAGAGATTAAGATACTAATTTAATAGTATATCCATTCAACACCAAGGCCTAGTGCTCCGAGAAACCTGGATTATTATAATATTTTATAATATATTATAATATTTTTACAAAATAAATTAAGAGAGGGGTCACTATATGGCTCACTCTAGCACCAGTTAATCCAAAAGGTTTCAACCACTAAAATACATGTTTCCCATGAAAGTCATACGATTGTTAGCTCACACATAATATGTGTGTGTGTAGGGTGTATGTATTATGTATATATATATGTGTGTGTGTGTCTGTTATGTATGTATGTATGTATGTATGTATGTATATATGTATGTGTGTGTATATATTTCTGTGTCTGTGCTTGTCCCCCCAACATCGCTTGGCAACCAATACTGGTGTGTTTTACGTCCCCGTAACTTAGCGGTTCGGCGAAATAGAGCGATGGAATAATTACTAGGCTTACAAAGAATAAGCCCTGGGGTCGATATTCTCGACTAAAGGCGGTGCTCCAGCATGGCCGCAGTCAAATGACTCAAACAAGTAAAAAAAATATAATAGAATAAAAGCGTACTGAAACGTCATTGTGACTTGAGCGTTTAGCAGACAGGTACAGGCATGGCCGGACTGACACAGGTCTCATACTATAGACTCCCATTTTTTCTATGTACATATTTGCACACCTGTATATACTTACGTACCTGTGTATGTGCGTGTGTTTTTAAGTTTATATATATATATATATATATTTCTTTATTGCCCACAAGTTGCTAAACATAGAGAGGACAAACAAGGATAGACTAAGGGATGAAGTCGATTACACCGATCCCAGTACGTAACTGGTACTTTATTTATCGACCCCGAAAGGATGAAAGTCAAAGTCGACCTCGGCGGAATTTGAACTGAGAACTTAACGGCAGACGAAATATCGTAAGCATTTGGCCGGCGCGCTAACGTCTCTGCTAGCTCGCCTTATATATATATATATATATATATATTATATATATATAATATATATATATATATATATATATATATGTATATATACTGGGATAAATATGGTTATCAGTAACATGTATATATATATATGTATTATATATATATAAGAGAGAGAGAGAGAGAGAGAGAGAAAGAGAGAGAGTGATGTATGTGTATGTATATATATACATATATTTATATATATAATTAGAGAAAGGGTAGATATATTATTCATGGTAATTTCATCCACAAAGCGACTGATATTCATTAAATAAGTACGTGTCTTGTGATCTCGCATTGATTCAAAACATTCTGTTGGACTATTTTCACGGTAATGTTAAAAGTATATATTTATTGAATATACACCAGACAGTATATGTAACCTTAATAAACATGCACAGACGCTCGCACGCACACACACGTAAACACACGCGCACCAATGTATACACACACATGTGTATATACTTAATACCATTAGAATTTATAACTTTCGATCGAACGTAATTTTTTTTTCTTTTATTGGTAACGGTAGATATCGAAGCACATATTCAAAAACATTTTTCAAACCAATATTTAAACTTTGTTATACGTACATGCATATACACACATACGAATACATACACACACTCACACACGCACACATAAGTACACACGCACACCAGATAGACGAAGTTTAATTCCCAATATGCAAATAAAGATATTCTGGATAAAATATTTAAGGAGTGCATATACACAACTACTCAAGCGTATTTAATGCACACAATATGTGTCTATTTGAATCAAACTACTGTGTAGACTTTTAGACACGAAGTGATTTACGCCATACAACTTATACATACATATATATATGCTTGTGCCTGTGTGTGCGTGTGTGTGTGTGTGTGTTTCTGTGGCTTTTCACCTCATCAGCCACTGTTGCACTAAGATTAATTAATAATTCTGCACGCATACATTTGTGTGCTTAATATGTATACATGTACAGTTATGTCTGTGTGTATATACAAATTACACAAATAATATATATGTATGTATATATATATATATATTGATACTATACTTAGAATCGCTTCACCATAGGTAAACGTTAAGCAATAATTTATATTCTTTGTTACATGATTATTAGTTGACTACAGTCAATATAAGAGCTAACGGCTTAAATTATGGCATAAATTATCATATATTTGCTTCCAAAAGTTTAAGTCAAGTTGTGGCTGAAGCAATTTTTTACATAACAGATAATAATGATAGCAAACTGGCACTTCGTATCAATGCATATATACCTATATGAAGAAGAGATGTATTTTAAAATCAATTCGCGTCCCGGCGAGAAAAATTCTTAGCAGCATTTCGTCCATATTTACGTTCTGATGTTAAATTCTTATTTCTTTATTACCCACAAGGGGCTAAATATAGAGGGGACTAACAAGGACAGACATAGGTATTAAGTCGATTACATCGACCCCAATGCGTAACTGGTACTTATTTAATCGACCCCGAAAGGATGAAAGGTAAAGTCAACCTCGGCGGAATTTGAACTCACAACGTAACGGCAGACGAAATACCGCTAAGCATTTCGCCCGGCGCGCTAACGTTTCTGCCAGCTCGCCGCCTTAAGTGATGTTAAATTCCACCGAGGTCGACTTTGATTTTCACTCTTTCGGAGTCGATAAAATGAGTACCTGTTAAGGACTGGGGTCGATGTAATCGACTTACTCATCCCCGAATTTGCTGGCTTTGTGCCGAAATTTGAAACCAATATTTTTATAAAACAATAACAATAATAATTAGTAGTCTAGCACTTCATATCAATGTATATACACCTAAATGACGCAGAAATGTATTTTGATATCAATTGCCTTAAAGACGGTGAGATGACACAATCGTAAGCACGTGGAGAAAAACGCTTAGTAGCAAGTCGTCCGTTCTTTTACGTTTCGATTTCAAATACCCGCGAAGTGGCCCTTACCTTTCATCGACTCGGGGTCGATAAAATAAGTACCAGCTGAGTACTCGGGTTGAGGTAAACGACTAACCCCCTGCGAAGTTGCTGGCATGATACCAAAATCTGAAACCAGTATCAATTCACTTCAATCACAGACATATACTTGTTATTTGGTATTCAGTTAAGACGGTGTACTGGTAGAATTGTTAGCGCATCAACAAAATGCCCGACGACGTTTCTTCCTCTTTTGCGTTCTGAATTGAAATTCTACCGCGGTCGAGTTCGCCTTTTACTCTCTTTTGGTATCAATGAAATAAGCGCTAGCTGAGCAGCGCATTTAACAGTTGGTATAACTGACATATCCCTGCATCCAAAATTCCAAGCTTCGTTGCCTACATTAGAAGGAATTGCTTCATGTTCAAATCAATACTTTGTTTTTACAAATACTTTGTTTGGTTGGTTGTATTTCTATTTGTAAAGTTTTATCCAGACGAAGAAGTATAAAAATGTGACTTTGAAAGAATGAAAGGCAAAGTCGACCTCGATGGAATTTAAAATGAGAACGTAAACATGGACGAAATGCTGCTAAGAATTTTTCCCGCCTGTATGTGAATTGATTTTAAAATACATCTCTTCGTTATATAGGTATATATGCTTTTATATGAAGCGCCAGTTTACTATTATTATTATCTTTTATATCAAACATAGCTACGGCCATCAATGTAGCAATGATGATAATACTTAGCTGTGCATCAAGTCCGATGATCAGAACGGACGAATTTTTTTTAGACTGGAGTAGTAAACGAAATATTTACAATAGAGGTGGTTTGCTTAAATGATGGATTAAAACCAGCTACAGAAATTTACTCAAACGACACTTTACTTGAGATTTCAGAGTGTTTGCATCTAGATTTTATACCCAAAGCTTTAACAGATCCGAAAGCTTTGACAGAAGACGTTAGGTCTATGTGCCGAAGAGTAGAATTGAACATGAAACTACATTTTTACAAAAGGAGATTCTAGTCACATGACTGTGTCTGTATCTTGGATTTAAATATTAATTATTTATGTTGAACAGTGTAATGAAGAGTGTAATGTAAGAGTGTAATGTAAGAGTGTAATGAAAACTGAACAAAACTCAGAAAAGACTATTTCGTGTTGTTATCGTGCATTTGTTGGACGCCATTGTAACAAAAGACTGTATTTGTCGGTCTTCATTTTGTATAAATGAATACATACAACGTATACTTGTAGCATTCAGTTATAAGCTAAGTACTCACCACCTGAGACTAGTACTTAGGCCTAAAATAATCTGGTCGGATAATATTTGCGAGCTCATTAAAACTGAAGGGATGCATCGAAGCGAGCGTTGGTAAAAACACAAATTGATATTAATGATAACAGAACATTTTCACCAAGTTTCGCGGAGCTTTAGGTGTTTTCGCTCAATAAACACTCACAACGCCCGGTCTGGGAATCGAAACCGCGATCCTACGACCGCGAGTCCGCTGCCCTAACCACTGGGCCATTGCGCCTCCTGGAAACACATTATTTAGTATATCACCACTTTATCGCTGTGTTTTAGGAAGATTTCATTCCCATTTTCATGGCCAAAGGCATCCTAGCCGTAAGCAGCCGGTTTATATGTTCATTAGTTAGTGGATATATACATTTTTGAAACTCACTGTATTATGTGAGAGAGATCTGGCTACTGCTATATGTATATAAGGTCTTTATGTATGTATACATAAATATACGTAAATTTATATGTAGGCAAGTTTCTTCTGCTCTAACAAATTCCTTGTGAGTGGATTTGGTACACGAAAACCGAAAGAAACCCGTCATATATATATATATATATATATATATATATATATGTGTGTGTGTGTGTGTATGTGTGTGTGTGTGTATGTGTGTGTGTGTGTGTATTTTTGGGTGTCTGTGTTTGTCTCCATCATAATCGCTTGACAACAGGTGCTGGTGTGTTTACGTCCCCGTAAGCTTGCGGTTCGGTAAAAGAGACTGATAGAATAAGTACTAGGCTTACAAATAATAGGTCCTGAGGTCGTTTTGTTCGACTGAAAAGGCAATGCTCCAGCATGACCGCAATCAAATGACTGAAACAGGTAAAAGACTAAAAGAATATGTGTATATATTTTTATTTATTTATTGTTTTGTTTCATCTAGTTTCAGCTCACGAGCTGTGGCCATGCTGGGGCACCGCCATTTATATATATATATATATATGAAAAAACAAGTCAAAATAGAAAATGCTAAAATAATTTTATAGTGAACATTTCAGTACCGGTTTCGGTCATTTTGAGACCCTTTCAACTGTAACGATTAAATAATTAAATTTAGAAAAATTAGAAGAAAAGTTTTTTTAAAGGAATATTTCTATAGTAGTGTTCAGATATAAGTGGCATTCTGCCTTTCTCTGACTCCCTTGTTTGCACTTGTGTGTTCGAGGTCGTTGTGAGTTCTTGGTTGGGTAGAAGAAGGAGAAGGCTGATGAGGAGAGGGGTAGAAAAATCTGGGAGTGCCCTGATGGTCGTATTTTGAATGGTCAGTGGCGGCTAGCAGTCGCAGTTCATTTCAGGAGAATATTTCTATTTGTGGAATTCGCGTTTGTGGAATTTGCGTAGGTGTTATACTAAAAAGCATATAAGTGTAACAAGTTAAGAAGTGAAGAAGAAGAAGAAGCAGAAGAAGAGAGAGAAGTAAGAAGACGAAGAAGAAGAGAAGAAGAAGGATGTGTGATGATGCTGATGATGAAGAAGAAGAAGAAGGAGAAGGAGAAGATGATGATGATGATGATGGTGGTGATGATGATGGTGGTGATGATGATGACGACGATGATGATGATAATGATGATGATAATGATGATGATGAAGAAGAAGAGGAAGGAGAAGAAAAAAAACAGAGAAGGGAGTATATGAATGGGTGAAAGTAGTGAGGTGTTGTATGACTTGAAGTTGGCATGTTATGGAGTATAGCTGTGATTGGGGCTGATTAGTAATGGATTCTTTGGAATGTAATATTTGTGTGTGTATATTTCTTTTATTCTAAAGTTGAGGTATATTAATTGTTTGTCGTAGACCCGTTAAGAAGTGGCCTGTATTTTGTAATAAAGAGAGTTTCTTTACTTATTCATTGTCTCGAGGTTGTATCGTCCCTGAATTGGTAGAGGGGGAAAGAGGAAAATCCTGAAGCTTGGTGTTTTTTTGTTGGCGCAAGTATCTATGTGTTGGCTA
>NC_043019.1:1723419-1733419 GCF_006345805.1 Octopus sinensis
ATATGTATATATATGTATAATATGTATATATGTATATATGTATTATGTATTTAGATGTATATATATGTATATATGTATTATAATATATATATAATGTAATAATATATATATATTGTTATATTTCGGAATGGTCATTTTGCCAGTTTACCAATAAAAACACACGCACATATATTTTGGTGTTACTTTGACTTCAGTGTAACACCAAATAATAGTGCGTGTGTTTTATTGGCTAAACTGGCAAAATGACCATTCCGAAATATAACAATATCGTTTCAACACACGACTTCGCATAAAAAATCTTGCACAACAAATATTTAAATATATATATATATACACACTCGTAGTGCCGAAAAGTTCTTGGCTTTAAGGGTGTCGCGCGAAAGGCCCGTCTGTTGGTAGTGGTGGGGACGACGACGATGACCATGATGATGACGACAACGATGATTTTTGTAGGGACTTCATTGCCCAATGTGAACATGAAACTGAACATCGTAAACCCGATATTGTTCTAGCAGTCATGAAAGAAAAGTCGCGTCCGTTTTTAGACATGGTTTGCTGCAGTCAGAGCAGAATCACTGAAAACGTAGGCAACAAACTGAGGGAAACTTTGAAGAGAATAATTAAAATTTCATACCTACTGGAAAAGTACTGTTCGTGTGGACAGAGCAGAATTGCCGAAAAAGAGTGGAACGAACAGACGTGAAATGAGGCTCTGAAGAGAGCAATTAAAAGTTATAGTCACTGGAAAATTGCTTTTGAGAAAAAATCGTGCCTGATCGCAGACATCATTTTCGACGGAAAAGGGGAAAAACTTAGATATGGATCCCTGAAGAGGGAAATTTAAGAAGCTATTGTTAGCGACAATCGTGCGTATTGTACCAATGAAAATTGATTTCCTAGGTTCAGAGAGAAAAGAAATTGAAAAGTGATTGGCAAAGATTGGCATAAGACTTAGAATAGATCATCGTGAAAGTAGAATTTCTTGAAATTTTTAACAGTGCAGAAGTCTGCGCAAAATTAATCTTGACTTGAAAAGATCATAACACTTGTCTTCATAGGAAGTGTGGAGGCGCGTGGCTAAGTGGTGAGGGTTCAGCATCATGATCGTAGGATTGTGGTTTCGATTCCTGGACCGGGCGATGCGTTGTTTTCTTGACCAAATCACTTCATTTCACGTTGCTCCAGTCGACTCAGCTGGCAAAAATGAGTAACACTGCGATGGACTAGGGTCCCATCTAGCTGGGGAAGACATACGCCATTGAAACCGGGAAACCGGGCTATCTGGTGTTGCTACACATCGCTGGTCACAATGCGCCTCGCATTGTTTTAACCTTCAGATGACACAAGTCTGCTGGCTAAGTGAGTAGGCCAACAGAAGAACAAGTGAGAGAAAGTTGTGGCGAAAGAGTACAGCAGGGATCGCCACCAGCCCCTGCCGGAAGCTCGTGGAGCTTTAGGTGTTTTCGCTCAATAAACACTCACAACGCCCGGTCCGGGAATCGAAACCGCGATCCTACAACCACAAGTCAGCTGCCTTAACCACTGGCCATTGCGCCTCCACACACACACGCACACACACACACACACACTCACTCAGACAAACTGTCTCTCTCTCTCTCTCTATACACACACACACACACACACACACACACACACACCACACACACACACACACACACACATACACACACATATATATATATTCCATTATTATCATTATTATTAACCTCCTGGTCCTGGTAAAATTTATCAGGAATTCCATAAAATAACAAAAAAAAAATGAAAAGTCAAAGAACTCATTTTTTATAGGGATTAAAATCTTGCATTTTTTAAAGCAATTCTTTTCATTCGAGATAAGAAGAATTTCAGTTACAATTTTATGATGTCAACCATTTTTATTACATCAAACATTTTTACGAGATCAAATAATTTTTTACAACATTCGATATTTCACAGCGTTAGGTTGTGACGTTTATAACAATTCTTTAAATTCTCATTTCACTGGGAACTTGTAAGTCTACATCATTCCCATCAGCATCATCATCATCCTCATCTTCGTCCTCGTTGTCATAATCATCATCATCATCATCATTATTATTATCATTATTATTATTATTATTATTATTATTATTATTATTATTATTATTATTATTATTATTTTTATTATTACTATTATCATCATCATCATTATTATTATTATCATTATTATTATTATTATTATTATTATCATTCAGTAGTTCTATTTTTATAACGTGCGCAGCTCTGTGTGCCTTGGGTATGTGCTGTGATTTGTTGTGATGCTCTGATGGTTACTGTATTGAACGTGTTCTGCGTAGGATGTGTGGAATGCCTAGTAGTGCAATTTTCTGTATGTTATATGTGTTTGTAAGTCCTGGTGCTTTTGTTATGTATTTGTCTGTATATTATTATTATTATTATTATTATTATTATTACGGCGGCGAGCTGGCAGAATCGTTAGCACGCTGGCTAAAATGCTTAGCATCATAACTTCCGTCTTTACGTCCCGAGTTCAGATTCTGCCTAGGTCGACTTTACCTTTCATTCTTTCGGGGTCGATAAATCAAGTACCAGTTGCGTAATGGTGTCGATTTAATTGACTGGCCTCCCCCTCCTCCAAACTTTCAAGCGTTGTGTCTATAACAAAAAGGATTAATCATTTCGGGGTCGATAAAATAAGGACAAGTTGAACATTTGGATCGATGTAATCGATTCATCCCTACTCGAAAATTGCCGCCCCTGTGGCAAAATTTGAAACCATTTTTATCATTATTGTTGTTGTTGCATCTGTTGTTGAGTTTGTCGTTGTTGTTGTTATTGTTGTCGTTGCCGCTAGTATCTAGCAGAATCGATGGTGTCAAAAGAAATGCCGTACGGTCTATAGATATTTGAATTTCGATCAGAAATACACATCCATTGTGGAAATGTTTTACATTTCCTGCGTTTTAGATTCGATAAAAAAAAAACAATACCTAAATACTGGGGATCGATTTCTTCATCTGTTTCCTCCCCACAGAAATTCCAGGCCTTGTGATTATTATTATTATTATTATTATTATTATTGAGTGAGAGAGCAATGCCTACCATTAAAGTGATACTGGAGTACGCATATACGAAGCCCAATATACCCATGATGACTACTCGTCTTATAAGGCCCTACCAGGCACATGCATCACAACCCCATGTGCGCGATATGATGATCGCGTGATATGTGCGTGATATTTTGTTGTTTGTTCCTTCTCGAGCCATTCCTTGCCCATAAGGGCCGGTTTCCCGGTTTCTTGGCGTATAGGTTCCCCACCTGGACGGAACGCCGGTCCATCGCAGGTGAGCTGCTAGATGCAAGAAGAAAGAGTGAGAGAAAGTTGTGGCGTAAGAGTCAGCAGAAGTTTCGCCATTACCTTCTGCCGGAGCCGTGTGGAGCTTAGGTGTTTTCGCTCATAAATACACACATCGTCCGGTCTGAGATTCGAACCCGCGATCCATCGACCGCGAGTCCGCTGCTCTAACCACTAGGCCATGTGCCTCCACAAACCGTGATATTGCGGTAGTACTATTATTGTTATTAGTAGTATTATCATTTTCCTATTGATTTACATTCTCATTCCTATCCTCATCGGGTCTCAACCAGACCTAAGGCACGTATATACTAGATGGAGAGAATCTTCCTAAGAATGTGGGCGGTTGATGTCAACACAAAATTTATCTGTCTATTTGTATGTGTTGTACCGTATCTAGTTCATTGATTCCTAAGTATTTGTATGCCTGGTCGAATTCTCTTATTTTATTTGCTTTATCTAGTGTAATGGTGCTACTCTTAACTAGTTTTCCTCTATTCAAAGTTGCTTTGGCACATTTTTCTAAGCCAAATTTCATGCTTATTTCTTCTGTAAATCCATGTACTGTTTGAAGTAATGTTTCCAGCTGTTTATCATTTGTAGCATACAGTTTTAGCTTATCCATATATAAGAGGTAGCTGATTGTTTCGCCGTAACAGTTGTATCCACATCCAGTTCTGTTTAGCATGCCAGATAAATGTGTCAGTTCAAAGCAGAAAAGGAGAGGAGAGAGCGTATCTCCCAGGAATATTCCTCTTCTAATGGAGAAAGCATTGTTTTTATGAGTCCCTCTTTTGTCTGGAGCTGTAGCACTGCCTGCCATTTATTCATGGAATGTCTTATATATTTTATGATTATTGGTGCTACCTTGTTCATAGCTGGTGCTTCTAGGATTCGTGAGTGGGGAATACTATCAAAAGCCATTATTATTATTATTATTATTATTATTATTATTATTATTATTATTGTTGTTGTTGTTGTTGTTGTTATTATTATTATCATTATATTATTATATTATTATTATTATTATTATTATTATTATTATTAGTTTTGTGTTGTGGTTAGTGTTGTTTTATGTTGTTTACTACTTTAAACTACCAGTAAAGAAAGTGATAGTAAAATCACATGATTAAATACAGATGGTTTCTCGTATTTTATAGATGCTTAAAACTAGAGTTGTTTTTTCTTTCATGTGGGTATCCTTAGAATAGAAATCTATTTATCAATTCCTTTCATTTTTGTAGCTTTTGTGACAAATAGTTTTGTTTAGACAATCCTTTTGCGTTATTAATATTTGTCGCATCAAAGGAGAGGACTTAGCAGGATGTTTCTCACGACAGGCAAAAAGCTTAGCGTCTTTCTTTATGTTCTGAGTTCATATTTTGGTGAAGTCCACATTGCTATTCCTCCCTTTCGGGGTCGATAAACTAAGTACCATTTGGGTATTGGGATCGATGTAATCGGCTTAGCTCCTCACTCGAAACCGCTGGCCTTCGGCAAAAATCTTAACCCAGTGCCGGTTCGCGTCTGAGGCGTTGAAGTGGCAAAATCGCTACCATGCCGGAATGAAATGTCGAACAGCATTTCTTCAGACTTAACGTTCTGAGTTCAAACACCACCGGGGTCGACTTCGTCTCACATCCTCTCAGAGTCGATAAAATAAGCACCATTTGAGCACTGGAAACGATATCATCGACTTACACCCTCTTCGAAAATTGCTGGCCTTGGGCCCAGATGTGAAACTAAAATTCGTCGTCTTAGCATCATGTAAATATAGGAAATACATGATGAAGAAGCGACCCTCTCTGAACTAAATCCTTGGCACGGATTTCAATAAAACTAAAACACGGTCACATAAAAGGGAGAATAGTATGAATAGAAATATTTCGGTGGTGAGCTGTCAGAACCATTTGCACGTCGGACAAAATGCTTACCAGTATTTCGTCCGTCCGCATTTCGGAGTTCAAAGTCCGCCATGATCGACTTTGCCTTTCATCCTTTCGGGGATGTTGAGTACTGCGGTCGATCTAATCGGCTTATCTCCTTTCTCCTAATTGCTGGCGTGGTGCCAAATTTTGAATTTTTTTATGAATAAGAACATTTCAAATATAATATTATTTCTGTTGTTTCTGACAGAAATGTGAAATTATTAAATTTGATGATTTGCCGTATAAAAGTAGCAATGCTAATAATCCTTCCTAATTTTGAAAAGGTGGGGTAATTATATCATCAATCTCGAGAGGATGAACGGCAAAGTCGACTATGGTGGTATTTGAACTCAGATCAACCACGCTAATAACTCATATATATACATATATATAAATATATATATATATATATATACATTATATATATATATATTATATATATATATGTATTATATATATATATATAATATATATGTATGTATTATATATATATATATATATATATATATGTATGTATATATATATATATATATGTATGTATATATATATATGTATGTATATATATATATATGTATGTATATATATATATATATGTATGTATATATAATGTATGTATATATATATATGTATGTATATATATATATATATATGTATGTATGTATGTATATATATATATGTATGTATGTATATATATATATATGTATGTATATATAATATGTATGTATATATATATATGTATGTATAATATATATGTATATGTATGATAGTATATATATGTATGTATATATATATATATATGTATGTTATATATATTATGTATATAATATATATATATGTAGTATATAATATATATATGTATGTATAATTATATATATATGTATGTATATATTATATATATATATGTATGTATATATATATATTATGTATGATATATATTATATATTTATGTATATATATATATATGTATGTATATATATATATATATGTATGTTATATATATATGTATGTTATATATACAAAAAGCAATAAAGATTCAAGTTAATTTAAATGAATTTACTTGAATATGGTACCTAACTTAGATGCACCAAAAAAAAACTATACTGTTTTAACAATACAGTAATGTAGGGTGATTATAAGCGAGAAAGAAGCAACAAGAATGGATAGGTTTTTAGTACAATCGTTTCATACAAGGACAGGCTTTATTAAAGTTGTAAAAATTACAGCATATAAATGTGTCCCGTACTCATCAGCTAAAATACATGATGTGAGTTCTCTAGACATCCTAGTGGTTAAGGCTATATACTCATGAAGTAATGAAGATAATTAAAAGTAACATAAACATATACAGATACCAAAGTTCATTAAAGTTCTTTAAAGATGATGTACAGTCTTATCACAGAATTTTAAAAAAGTTCTAATAGCAACCCAGAGAAGGTGACCTAATCCATAGTGCACATATGAATTTCCAGAGATATGATGAGGGATTACATACTCACAGAAGACAAATTTATCCATTGTTTGTATATATATATATATATGTATATATATATATATATATATATGTATTTATATGTGTGTATATATATATATATATGTATGTATATATATATATGTATATGTATATATATATATGTATGTATATATATGTATGTATATATATATATATGTATGTATATATATATATATGTATGTATATATATATATATACTATGTATGTATATTATATGTATGTATATATATGTATGTATATATATATATGTATGTATATATATAATAGTATTATTATATGTAGGTATATATATATGTATGTATATATATATATATATATGTATGTATATATATATATGTATGTATATATATATATATATATGTTGTATATATATATATATATGTATGTATGTATAATATATATATGTATATATGTATGTATATATATATATATGTATGTATAATATGTATGTATATATATATATATATATGTATTATATGTATGTATATATAATATATGTATGTATATATATATATATATATATATGTAATGTATATATATATATTATATAATATGTTATGTATATATATATATAATGGTATTTATGTAACGGCATCTTCTTGTTAGTGTATAATATATCACGTGATTCATTTGCTTATTTTATACATTGTACTTTTTAGTACAACGTATTGCTTAGATTGAGAAGAGTTCTATAATATAAATCAGTTTCTCGTGCGGTCGAGTTACACATTACAGCTACCAAAAGATATTCTATCAGAAACACGCGAAAGGGAAATGAATTAAATAGGATACCGTTTGACAAGGTACGATGGGTCGAAGCGATCGTAGTGAATAATAAGCTTGTGAATTCTAATTTCTTTTTGCCATATATCTCACATATACATCTGCAATCAGGGCATCAAATAAGGGATTTCAAATATGATAGACTACATTTGGAAACTATTTGTGACGCAAAAGATTTCTGAAAAATATATTCTCCCTCCTCGCATCACAAGCGCTCCTTGATTGAAGAGAAGATATATCTACATCAGAAGCAGTAGCAACTTGGATACTCAGCAACAGGGCGACTCCATTATATAATGATGAGAATGGATTGGAGGCGATGTTATCGGAATATATTACAACAGGGATAACGTGTAGCGGGAAACTAGCGAAAAACAAGTCGTCAAAAAGACGAGCGGAAAGAGAATAATAATTTTTTTTTTAAAGAGCAGATAATGTCGCCCTCCTTAAAATGGAAATAATGATCCTCCTCACAAGATGAAGAGCAACAACAACAACAATGATACGTAAATTGCTGAATTAAAATGGACATATTTCGGGAAAAAACACGTTCATAAGGGTAAAATGCCGCATATAAAATGGATGTGTTGATGATCGACAAATATATATGTACAGGAGTATATATATATAAACAGGAAGACAATACGCGGTCAGAAACAAGATGTTAGTAAAATTAATAGGCTGTTATCATAAACCGGTTTCACTGTATCGAAGAATATAATAGCATGCAGAAAAATAAGCTGAAAATAATGCATAATAAAATCCGTTACATATATTCCATGTATTTGCTATGCATTATAATTATTGTAATATTTTATCTGCCACGTGTTTCAGTTATTAGTAATATGGTCAGTCTTCCCGGCATGGTTAGTTTCCATGTTTCAACGGTCAATATGTTTGTTTGTGCGTGTGCCTGTATGCATATATATATATATATATTGGTAAAAACGGTAAGATAACAAAAGAAAGAAAGATACCCCAATATTATGTAAATAGAGGAAATTTATCAGTAAAATAATGTGACACTTATTCGGTAGCCAAGATAATATAATATAATATATGTATACATAATATAATATATATATATATATATATACACACACATATATATATATATATATCTATATATATATATATATAATATGGAGGCACAATGGTTAGGGCAGCGGACTCGCGGTCGTAGGATCGCGGTTTAGATTCCCAGACCAGGCGTTGTGAGTGTTTATTGAGCGAAAACACCTAAAAGCTCCACGAGGCTCCGGCAGGGGGTAGTGATCCCTGCTGTACTCTTTCACCACTCTTTCTTCTGTTGGCCTGCTCGCTTAGCCAGCGGGGTGGCGTCATTCGTAGGCTAAAACAATGCGAACGCATTGTGACCAGCGATGTGTAACTACATCTGATGGACTTGTCGGTCACGTGATGATATATATATGTATATATATATATATATATATATATATATATATATATATATATTTTAATATTGTAAAAACGGTAAGATAACAAAAGAAAGAAAGAGACCTCAATATTATGTAAATAGAGGATATTTATCTGTAAATATAATATGTGACAATTATTCGGTAGCCAAGATAAAACTCTCAGTTTCGGATGCCGAAGTGGAAATCCACACCACCATCTCTTCGGTTATCTGGCCATTATATATATATATATAATGTACACCTTTTTATATACATATGGTGGTATACGTACAGTTTTGTAAGTACATATATTCATATATATATATATATATATATATAACTTTTGTTCGACTCCCTTATTCTTTCATTATTTCTTTATTTTTATGAACCCATTCACACTTAATTCTTTTCACTCTTTTTTCTTTCGTTCCCCCTCTTTCACTTCAATCTTCCATTTTTTCTCGTCTCTCCCTAATTCTGCTGTCTCTCTGCCTCTACCTCTCCTCTCTCCCACGTGACCGGTGTTCGGCCAAGTCTGACTTTTCTTTCTTGGTTCGACAAACAACCGTGCAACATTTATATTCCTCCCCATGCCTGTGACTTCCACACCCGCCTGCTCAATTTAATTCGTCCTTAGTCGAACGACATCTGTTATGTCCTGTTATTTGCATTTGTGGACCATTTCTCCGTTTCTTTCGTCCTTGTTTTCGTATACATTCGCTGCTTTCTTCCAAGGAATCTGATGCACTTAGCTTGGTTTTTACTTGGGGATGGCCAGATTGGAGCAATCTCGAGTGTAACCAGCCAAAATCGCAAACATAATTTGGAACTCGACTGCGGAGAGAAAACTTCGAATGACCTGTCCGTGTTTTTCTTGTCCCTCTTTTGTATCACTGTCTGAATGTTTTGTTCTCCCCTTTTTTATATCATTTAGCTATCTGGATGTTTGCGTTCTTGTCCCATATTTTGCATTCCTTTATATATATATATATATATTAATAACGA